>NW_024037405.1:1810370-1841099 GCF_015832195.1 Motacilla alba alba
CAGTAGTCTTCTGTTGTGTGGTCTCAAGGTTCTTTATTGTTGTTTATCTAAAAGATTCTTCTCCTGAACTGCTGTGGCCCGTTCAGCAGCTCAGACAAAGGCACACTGCCCTCCCAGGGGGCTGGTGCCATCTTTTATATCATATATTACATACTACATGTTTATACCTTTCCCCCAATGCATACTATCTATATTGAATGGTGACTTTCTACTCTAGACCAATCTGTGAGTGCCAACATCACCAAAGACATGGAGGCTAGGAAGGAGAAAGAAGGAGGACGGGGCACACCCAAATCCCTCCATCTTAGAATCCCTTACCCCCATGTACAAAACCTGGACCCCTGCGTACAAGGCTTAAAACCCCCCTGTACAGCACTCAAAAATCCTTCCTTTCACTTCGTGATTATCTCTACTATGCTATCTAACTTGTGTGTGTGGCTTGTAATTCTTCATACAGAGTTGGTAATTTGCTCCACGGGCTAAGATCAAACCCCCACGTGTGTCTTTGGATGCATGCCAGGGTCTCAGAGCCCCCTGCCAGCGGCTCTGGCCATCCAGGGCACCCAGAGGGATGTTCTGGGTTCCCACAATCCAGTTGTACTTCTGTACCCATAAGGTCCCAGACCCAGAGTAACCAGGTTGTGTAAGCCCCATGTCCCCATTGTACAGTGTCTTTGTGCAGATTACAGAGACTTTCGTACATCAGGGACTCTGTGATGATCACAACCGTTGGCTCCCCTGTGGATTTGTTAGGCACCTCCATTCTTATCCTTATTTGGGTGCTCTGATTTCATCTTAGACCTCCTTGTTTCCACAGGGGCAACTGCTGCAGGCTGTGGCTGCCTTTGCGGTTCAGCTGGAACCTGGACGGTTGTAACATCTGTGGCTTCCACTGCTGCAGCATCAGACTCTCCCTCTCTGAGGCAGGGGGAGGGCTTCTCCCCAGCTGGGGAAATGTGCTCCTTCAGCATCTGGCCCATCTCCTTCAGCAGAACCCCCACCCAGTCCGGGTGGTTCATTTCTGAGGTGGGCTGTGGGCAGGGTCAGGCTCTGGGGCAGCAGCATCCCTAGGCTCTGGGGCAGGTGTCAGGGTGGTTATCCAGGTTAATCTTCCCTTATATCTGAATGCTGAATAGAACAGGCCTATCAGCAACACCAGCCACTGTATGATACCATTAGTATTTAGAGTGGATCTGAACCCTTTGAAAACTGGTGGAGCAGACCCAAAGAGCTGGATGAAGGGTTGGGAGAAAATTTCCCCCCATGTCATTTCCTCACAGTAAGTACCATTAATAAAGTAACCCCAAAAGCATACAGTTGGTGTGTGAAAGCTCTGAATCCATGTGCCTGCCTTCCAGAGGAAGTTAAAGATCCATGAATTCCTCACCTTATTAGGCCATAAAGCAAACTGGATAATAGCCACAGTAGCCTTAGCTATGGTTAGCCTGTGCTGAGCTCCTGTATGCAGCTGCAATCCTCGCCCCAGCTGCAGTGGGCTTTGCTCCTTGTGTGGACGAGGGGTGGCATGGGCAGAGCACACAGAGATTTCAGGGACGTGGGCGGGGGGATTCATGGCCAGCACCTTGCAGCTGATCCCCTTGCCCCTCCTCTCTTGTGGCCATGGCAAGAGCTGGGTGGGATGGCCCTGGCAGGAAGGTCTCTTTGGATTGCTGCAGATCCAGGTTCTGACTGTGGCTCTGTTCCTCTCTCTTCCAGCCCTTCAAGCCCTGAGTGAAAACGACAGCCCCTCCCACATAAGCACCTTTGTTCAGGCGATGTTCCAGGGAAGAGCTGCAGAACTACTTTCATCTGCTGCCTCAGAAGAACCAGTGTCTCCTGAAGACCTCCAGATCCCTTGGAAGATGAGACCACCTGGAGACCAGAGGAGACCAGCTGGAGCTCCAGGCACAGCTGATGACTGGCACAGCTGAGCCTGTGGGAAGCTCCCATAGCTCCTGCCTTCCCCCTCCCTGTTGACAGCTCCCTCCCTCCAGCCCTCAGACCCTGCCCATCCCCTTTCTTCCCTCCCAGCTCATCCCCTTGCTTTGCCTTCCATTAATAAACACTTTGGCTTCTGTGCTTTACCTGCATCTCTGTGGAGCTGAAGCGATGCAAATCCAGAGCCCTGGGACACACAGGCCCCTCCTGCCGTTCTCTCCCACGCTGAGTTTTGTGCACAGACCCAGAGGAACGAGGGCAGATCAGGCTGGAAAGGTGCCTGTGCTGAAGGCCCAGTTCCACAACACTGTGGAGTTACAGATCTTGCTGAGCACCCGGGAGCCCCTGGATTTTGGAAGAGGCAAGCCAAGGATTTTCTGAACCCAGCTGTAAGGGATTCTATGGCAAGCATCAACAGAGGGCAAAGGAGCTTGGAATACTGGAGGGTTTCAAGAAGAGCTTCCTGAAAGCCCAGCACTGCTCCATCCCTGCACAGGATCAGGAAGAGGGCAGAACCAGAGACCACCAGGGCTTAACAGAGAGCTTTGGGTGTGCCTGAGAGCAGATGAAGCAGCAGCACGGTGCCCGAGACTCGGACGCGCCACCGTGCCAGTGCCCGGAGCTCTGTCAGGCAGTGCCGGGATCCCGGTTGTGGTTCTGGTCCCCACAACCAAGGAATGGCAGCCCCAGCCTCAGACCCAGTCAGAAAGCCAAGCAAGTGAGACCAGAGGGAGGCCAGCCATCTAGTTTCTCTTGGGCATGAATGCAAAACAACCCCTGCTGCTTCTTCCTCCGCCTGTGTGTGGGGTGTGCTGGTGGCAGAGGCAGCCAGGTTGTGCTCTGCGTTCCAAAGCCTGTTGAGAGCGGGCATGAAAAGCGCTGCGTGCACAGCAGAGAGTCCTGGAAGGGGCTGGCAAGAGCGTGCTGTGGGGACAGGGCTCTGGGCTCTGGCCGGGAACAGCCTGGGTTTGCTGCCGTGAGCGCAGGCAGGAGTTGAGGCAGCTGAAGAGGCAGCGGGCAGCTTGTGTTTCCAGAGGGCCTGGGGCTGCACCTCTGAACCTCCACTGGACACACACTTGGGGGAATGTGAGCTAGAGCTGGAGTGCCTGTCCTGAAAGGACCTGGAGTCATTCAGCCTTGCCAGCTTTTCTTAACAGTGTGTTGGTGTTCCCCAGGAAAGCTTCACATGTGGGGAAATGCCTTTGGAGGAAAGGGGCTTCTCAAGGAAAGTGCTTCTCAGGGAGCTCCCAGTGAGGGAGGTGCAAGTGTCCCCCTGGGGCTCTCTGTGCTCCTTTCAGTCCTTGAGGCCCATTGCACTTGGCACAGGGGCAGGGCAAGGGAGAAGGCTGTGAAGAGCAGGTTTGGCATCCGCCTGGACCTGCAGAGACCAACCCAAGCACCTGCAGCACGGTGTGTTCCCCTCCTTTGGGCAGAGGTGTGAGCAGGAGCATCTCTGTCCAGCCACGAGCCCCAAAGCTGTCTTTGAGAGCTGTGAATTAAAAGGCCTTTACGCACACACTTTTCTCATCTTCCCTTTCTGCTGCGTTTCAACTCTTGCCAATATGCATTTGCCTCTTGCTTGGAGGAAGCTGCTGTGGCCCAGGGCCAGCACAGGGCTGGGCTGGGTGGGCCAGGCAGCGTGGAGAGTCTTGGCTGATCTTGCTGTGTCCCTGGCCTCAGAAAAGGCTTGGAAGCTTTGCCTGCCAAGGTGTTCTGCTCATTGACTCTCCCTGTGCATCCTGGAGAGAACAAGGTGGGCATTTCTGGCAGCTGGGCATCAGCAGGCCTTAAAATGGGGGCGAGTTGTGGAGCGAGCCCAGCTGAGATACCCTGAGAGGAGCCCAGTGCTCCTTGCTCCTCTCTGCTGACACGTTTGTCTGGTTTTGGGATGAGCCTGGCTGTGTGAGGGGTGCTACGTGGACACGAGACAGCCGGTCCTGTCCCGCTGGGTCCCAGCAGTGCCTCGCAGCAGTCCTGCATCCACGTCAGGATGCTGGCCAAGAGAGGTCCTGGAAGCTGAGGCAGCTGATTTTCAGCTTGTGCAGGTGCCTACAGGTCAAGGCCAATGATGTTCCCTCAGGATATAGCAGTCCTGAGGGGTCTCCCTCATTCAAAGAAATCGGCAGACAAATGCATTGTCTGCACTCCACTAAAATGCTTCTCCACCATGTATAAATGTCAGTGGGTTGATGTAGGAATTGTATCAAAAATGCCATCCATCTTTACATTGCTGAGGTGATTCCATCGGCAGGGGGTTAGAAATACTCTGTGTCACATTCCTGTACTTGAAGCTGGTGTCCAGGTGCTGGCCAGGAGTGCTCTCCATGCCCTGAAGCAGCACAAAGTCTTCCTCATGGCTTCCCTGCACAGGGCTGATTCTGTACTTGCCCTTAGTTCTGCTGGCAGACCATGTCTAAAGCTTTTTGTCAAGTCACTCTCAGTCAATCAGGCCTGCCAGGTTTTTCTTCTGCTCACTGGTGCAAGTACTCCTGTGTGTCTGTGCTAAGTACTTGTTGGCTAATGTGAATTGCTTGTGCTTCCTTATGTCAAACAAGGGCCTTGTTCATTGCCAAAGGGGCCTGAGGCCACCCTGCTCCTTGTGGCAGCAGTTGCTTTCCTGTGGAATGTCCCACCTCCCCCAGGAGTGAAGAGGGAGCTGGAGAAAGAGCTTGCCAGGCTGCTCTCCATCCTTTCCCAGCAGTGCTGGCTGAGTGGAGCAGTCCCAGCGGAGCGCCAAGGTGCCAATGGAACAGCCGTGCCCAGGAAGGCTCGCTGGGAAGGGGGGATCCAGGAGCCACAGGCCTGGCAGCCTGAGCTTGCCAGCGGGGAAGGCCTTGGAGCAGATCCTCCTGAGTGCCATCCCACGGCACGTGCAGGGAACCAGGGCGTCTGCTGGAGGCTGGGACAGCTCTGCGGAGGGACAGGGACAGCTGGGGGTCCTGGCGGGGTGTTGAGGGATTCTGTGCGGGAGTTGGGGGGGTTGGTGTTGGTGGGGTGTTGGAGAAAGTTGTGTGGAAGGTGAGAGGTGTTGCCTGGAATTTGAGTCACTTTGAAGGCAGCATCTGTGGTTTGGCACAGCTTTGGTTAGGGAGGGCAGAAAGAACATCTGTGACTTTTCCTGTTCATGCTCCTGATTCTCCTGCAGGGAACAAGAGGGGAGAGCTGGACTTTACTGGCCACTGAGATATCTGTACTAGGGGGAGGATTAGCCCTCTTGCCATCTACTTCTTTGTTTAGGCTACTTTAGTAACACCGAGTGAACTTTCATCTCCTGAGAGCTTTTATTCCTTAAGAGAATTAGGATATTATCATCCCTTCATAGAAAACCATTTTCAAACCAAAGAATGGCCCTTTTTTTTCCTCTGTGTAGTGTTATGTTCTGTAAAGTGACTCTCCGTGGATGACATTAAGACAAATGTGTCACTGCTTTGAGATGGGAAGCAAAATTCCAACTCTTCACCTTCTCAGGCCATCCCAATGAATTTGGGAAGTTTGCAACTTTTTGGAGCTACTGGAGCTGAGCAATGGCAAGGAAAGCTTTCCTGAACTGAGGATTCTTAAATACCAGATTCTTCTGTGCCTTTGCTGTGAAGGTGTTTTTCTGCTGAAGGAAATGACTTCAAGGAGAAAATAATTCCAGCATGGAGTAAGAGCTTGTGACAGAGACCAAGTGTTGCCAGCAGTTGCTCCAGGTGCTCCTGCCAACAGCCCCTGCAGGGAGGAGCACAGCCCCCAGTGCACGTGGGCTTTGGCTCCCTGTGGCACAGAAGCCCCCCGGGGGCACGGGTCTCTGGGGCAGGAGATGGGCACCAGTGCTGCCAGGGCTGGGGGTGGCAGCTCTGCTTGGGGGGGACTCTGCCACAGCTGCTGATGCCAGCGCTGCCCGGGCCCCAGGGCTCAGAGCAGCATTGGTGCCCTGGCCCACACGTTCCTTGTCCGTGTCACACCCGCGGGTTCAGGATGGCCACCAGCTGGGACGTGTCCCAAGGAGGCCGTGCCAGCTTCTCTGGAAGGTCCCGTGCCCTTGCCAGCGCGGCTGCGTCGGCAGCCCTGGGGGCTCCTTCTGCTGCCCTGAGCCCGCAGAGCAGGGCAGCGTTTGCTGATGGTTTGAGCCGCTCCTAAAGACCCTGTCAGGCTGTCTGAGACACTTGGGGCCAGGGATTCCTTCCAAGCTGGGCCACTTTGGGTGGGCTGGGGGCGGCCCCAGGGCAGGGGGCAGTGTGTGCAGGGGCCCTTTGTGACACGGTGCAGCATGGTCAGCGTGGCATGGAACGGGTGTCCAAGGGCCCTTTGTGACACGTGGTGACACAGGAGCTGGCGGTGACAAGACCACGCCACAGTGCTCGGAGCACACGAAGGGACAGGACGGGACAGAGCAGTGCTGTGAGGAGCCCCCTCACAGCGCACTCGTTCGTGTCTGACCTGCAGCTTTTCCCAGGTGTTATTCCTGCAGCTCTTTGCCAGATCCAGCCATGGAGCGGACACAAGGGCAGGACCCTGCCCGTGGCCTCTTCCGCAGAACAGCGCAGGTACCTGCAGCCATCCCCACCTGCGCTGGGCCTGCTGTTACCGCTCAGCCCAGCACCGCACTTGCAGCATTCCGTGGAACATCCCTGCCTTCTTGCCCTTCTCCTACAGCTGGTCTGCAAATTGATCAAGAGAATTCGGGAGGAAGAGACCAGCACCATGGGCACTGGGCTCAGAGCATACTCGCACATCTTCAAAACCAAGACCAGTGCTGCCCTGCTGGATATGCTCGTAGAGGAGGGCTTTTCCAACCCAAAGCAAGTAAGCAGCCTCTGGCCAGGGTTTCATCCTCCCAGCAATTGCTTGGCCTCCCAAGCCACACCCGCTGGTCCCTGTGAGCCTTTGAGGCCATGGCAGCGTGCTGGGAAGGGAAGCACTTCTCTGGGGAAGCTGGGGACATTCCTCCCTCTGGCAGCTTTCCAAATCTCCCCGTGCCTTCTCCAGGTGCCCGCCATGGTCAGGTACATCCACCAGTGGCTCATGGCCAATCAGTTTGCTGAGCACAGGCTGAACAGGACCCTGCTGGATCTCACCGAAGCCCAGCCCGCTGACGTACTCATGACGCTGCTGCGTGTGGCCCCATCCTGTGACAGGTATGGGGCCCAGCTGCCCAGAGGGCTCAGGGCTCCCCAGCCCATCAGCCTGTGCAGCCTGTGCCAGGTGTCTGACCAACAGAGAGTTCCAGGGCCCTCTGGCTGCTCCCTTTGCCAGCCCTGGCACGGCAGTCCCCAAGCCTGCTGCCATGCTGCCTCGCTGCCCCTCAGGGGCCTGTCCCCACAGGGCTGGGCTGCTGGCTGCTGCTGGCCAGTGGCAGTGGGCAGAGGCAGAGCTGGCAGCCAGCTCAGGTCCCCGCTGCTGCCCAGGCCACAGTGCTGTGTCCCAGACCCCCCTGAGACAGAGCTTTAACCCCACAGGGCTGCTCTGACCATGTGGAAGAGCATCATGTGCTCGCCCAGGACTTCCGAGCCTGCGCTGCTGGTACTCCTGGATGTGCTGGGGAGCTGGCATGAGCACAGCACGGGCACCTCCGATGGGGACAAAACGGGTGTCTTTGTCCTGGCTGTGAGTTTCTGCAATTGGCCTTTGCTGGCCCCAAGGCCGCCTCTGCAGCAGCTCTCCATCCTCCTTCCCCCACTGCATCTCCCTGCCTCAGGCGCTGGGCTGAAACCTGGCCCAGGGGCAGCCACAGGGGCACCAGGCCCGGTGCTCCCCCTGCGTCTCTTTGGGCCTCTCCCTGCCGTGCTGGGGCCCTGCCACACGGACACCTCGGCACTGAGCGCTGTCTCGGGGCCTTTGTCCTTTGCAGGCAACTGTGGTGATGTGGAACATCCTCCAGGTGCCCTGTGTCCCACATACGGTGACGGTGTATTTCCCCCGCCTCTTTGTGCATCTGCTCTTCCAAGTGCTCTTCAGCACTCTGGATATGCCAGAGGAGGTGGATACCTTCTGGAAGGGATGCCAAGAGCAATACGGCCTTGCCACCAGCCCCAACAGGTGCTCCATGCCAGTCCTCCTGTCCCTGCCACGTCCCTGGGCAGGAGCCAGTGCTCCCAGCGTGACCTGGGCTTTGCTCTGCACGCAGGTTTGCAGTGCAGACCCTCAAGTCCCTGCTCTGCCGAATGCAGCACGAGGATGTGGTGGTGGCCATGGAACGCAGCTGTGGCTGGGACACGCTGCTGTGTGCTGACACCCAGCACCATGCCGTGGGTCTGCTGGCACAGTGAGACCCCCTTCTCCCCGCTGCCTCTGACATTTGTGCTCTGTGCCCAGGGTGCCCCACACAGTCCCCACGGTCATGGGCCAGAAGGCATTGTCACCCAGGGACAGCCAAGCAGGCTGGAAAAGGCTGGGAGAGGAGGGTGCCCACAAGGAGCCGCTTCCAAATAGTCCAGGGCCCCTTGCAGGATGCTGGGCAAAGACCAGACCTCTGTGAGTCAGTCCTGGCAGAGGTTTGTCCCCATGGCCCACAGGCTTGGTTACTTCTTCTCCTGCTGCCAGGGAGATGTCCTGTGTCTCCATCTCCTTGTGTTCCCGGATCGCTCGCTACCTGCTGTGGCTGCTCAGCACACAGGAGCCACGCTGGGAGCTGCCCGCCCTGGCGTTCCTTGTGGAGGTGAGCCTGATGGCCAGCGCTGCCTGGCTGAGCTGCCTCCCAGCTCTCTGCCCTCTCGGAGCCGCAGCTGCCTGGGACGGTGCCCGCGCCCTGTGCTGCTGCCTGGGCCCAGCCCTGTGCGGTTCCGGGCTCCTGCCGGCCGGGTCCCCTGTCACTGCCCTGTGCCTTCCAGGTCCTCGAGCTCCTGCACTTGAGTGAACGCGGTGCTAAGAGAGTCCTGAAAATCTTGTCAAGGCACCTGCGGAGCGAATGCAGGGAGAGGCGTCGCCTGGCACTCAGGGCCCTGCTCGAGCTCACTGAGGAGCCCTCGATGGTGAGAAGGGGGCAGGGGCTGAGCTGGGGAATGCAGTCATTTGGGCTCAGCTGGGCTTCGGGCGCTGGGGCAGCTGCTCCCAGTTCTCCTGCCTCCCGGTTCAGCTGCCCGAGTGTTTCAGGAAAGGCCTTTGGCCTTCAGGCCTTGCAGCAGCAGGATGGCATTTCACCACCTTGTGTTCTGCACAGACCAAAAAAATGTGGAGGCTGACTGAAAGTCTTGTGGAGCTCCTGCAGGACGCAGATGGAGAGATAGTTAGCATGGCAGTCATGCTACTCAGCTTTATCATCTTGGACAATGACATGCTGATACCCGGCCCCATCGCACTGCAGCTGCTTGAGGCGCTCGTGCCACTCTTTGACCACGTAAGGCTCGCTGCCCCCAGCCACGGCCACTGGCTGCTGCCCGGACACTTTGTGCCCTGTGCATTTGCAGGCCTGCGCCACACTGAGCCCCGTGCAGCCAGTGCTGAGGTCTTTTTCTCTTCCTTTCATACAGGACAATAACCAGGCTCAGCTGATCTCCATACTGCTCTTCCGAACATTGGTGACTCTTCCACAGGAAAAGGAAAACAAGGCCCTGAAGACACCCCTGCGCCAGAGCCTGCTGCCGCTCTTCTTCCACTGCCACAATGAGAATCGGCTTGTGGCACAGGTGAGGATTCAGGGGCTGCTGCTGTCCCCCTGGCAGGGGGCTCGGCTGCCTCCTGCCCTGGCGCCTGCCGGGCTGCAGCCTCCTCCAGGCCTTGGCACAGGGACGCGGCTCCTGCGCCCTGGGCTGTGGGGCCATCTGCGCGTCTCTGCTGCTCTCCAGGCTTCTGAGGAAACGCTGCTGTGTGTGGCCCAGTTGCTGAAGAGGAGGGATCTTGAAAAAGTGGTGAAGAACAAGCTGTGGAAGTTCACCGAGTGCCTGGTAAGGACGGGCTGGAAGGCCCAGGCTCAGCCTGGAGCAGCCCCCTGAGCGCGGTGCTCAGCGTGCGGGGCTGGCAGCTGCGCCCCTGCCCGCGGCTGCACCCAGAGGCCGCGCGGGCTCTTCTCCAGGCTCCTGGGGGCCCGAGGCGGGGGCCGATGGAGCCCCGGCCCGGCGGGGCTGCGGGGCGGGCCGGCACCGCGGCTCCCCGGGCAGCAGCCGGCCCTGTGCCCCCGGCAGAGCCCGGCGCCTCAGGGCTGCTGGCCGCGCCTCAGGGCTGTGCGGGCAGGGGAGGCCGGGGCTGGGCGCAGCGAGCGCCCGGCCCAGGGGCTGAGCCCGCGCCGAGCCTGCCCTGCTGCCGCTCTCTGCAGCTGGCACACGACAGGAGCAGAGCGGCCGAGCACCTGCGCCGGGCCCTGCCGTACCTGCGGAAGCCACAGGAGTCCCTGCGAGCGGCGGCCATCAGGTTCCTGGGTGAGCCACGAGCCCGGGCTCCCTCCCCGCCCCGCCGCAGCTCGGCCCCAGCCCCGGCTGCTGCCCCGGCAGCGCCGTCCAGGCCCGGCGCCGTGGAGCCCCGCCTGGCCCGGGCGCTGCTGCCGCCCTCTGGCAGCCGTGCCCTGGGGCGGCAGCGTGCGGCAAGGGCCTGGGCTGAGCCCTGCCGGGCCAGCAGGGCGTGCGGCCACAGCGCCGGCAGCGCCGCGGGCAGGGAGCTGTGCCGCCGGCGCCGTGACAGGCTCTGTGTTCCCAGGGATGGCCGGGCGGCAGCTGAGGGGGCAGCAGCAAGAGCTCCAGCTCCTCTGCAGCGGTGAGTGAGGGCAGCGGGCTGGCAGCGGGGGCTGCCGGGGGCAGCTGCAAGCCCTGCCCCGGCTGTCGAGGGCTCTGCTCCCTGTGCGGGCGAGGGGCGGCGTGGGCAGAGCGCACCGAGATTTCAGGGCCACGTGGGCCATACGTGGCCAGCAGCTGCGGGCTGATCCGCTTGGTCCCTGCTCCCTCCTGGCCATGGCTAGAGCCAGCTGGCATGGCCCTGGCAGGGGGCTCTCCTCGGGTCCCCTCAGATGCGGGATCTGACCGTGGCTCTGTTCCTCTCTCTTTCAGCCCTTGAACACCTGACAGAGGACATCAGCAGTGCCGTGTCAGATAAGGCACTTCAAACATTGTATGTCCTGCGGGCACTGCAGAGTGAGCCATATTCCGTCTTCCAGAGGCTGCAAGATCGGCTCCGCAGGGCATGGAGGACACGGCCTCGTCTGTCGGGGCCCGGCTGGCTGCGCTGCTGCAGCTCTGCAGAGAGCTGATCCCAGAGGCTCTGTCTGCTGGGGCCACCTGGGCACGTGGGCATTTTCTGTTTCTTTGAGATTGTTCTTTTGTTCTATTTGTTTATTCTTTAGCATAAGAATATAGGATGTGTTGTAGTAGACAGACTGCCAGGAGCTTTCTTTTGCTGCCCAGGGTCTGCAGGGCATAGGGCAAGAGGGAGAAAAGGGTGCTTGGGCTCAGCAAGCTGCCCAGGTGTGCAGTGTGTCAGGGAAAGTGGCCAGAAGCCCCTTGGCCTTTGGTGGTTCTGCTGAAGCCTTTGTGCTGCCGGCAGAGCGGGTGGGCAGGGGCCGGAGCTGCGGGGATCCCTGCGAGAGCGGTGCCTGCAGATGGCCACAAGCCCTGTGCCAGGCAGGAACCGCCATCTGCGTCCTCCTGCCCGTGTGCTGCTGGCTGCATTGCTGAGGGCTCCCAGGTGCCTCTTGATGGGGCTCCTCTGCAGCTCCTGTGGGGCTGCGGCGCTGCTGCCGGGCAGCTTGGCCGGGCTGGGGAACACCCTGAGGGGACGGGGCGACCAAGGGATGAGGGGCTGCGAAGCCCTGACAGGACAAGGCAGTGGGAGGGCACGAGGGGGATGTGTGACGGACTGGGTGCCTGTAACGTTGGCTCGGGGAGGGTGGAGACAAAGAGACCACTCACCCCGATGTTCATGTGGCAAACACAGAGCGTTTATTCTCAAGCCCTTCCTTAGAAAGGGCCTTTGAAAAACCCAGCCTGGACAATTTCATTGCTCTGATCTCTGTGCCCCTTCAGGCTCTGGCCAGTGAAATGCTGCAGCCGTGGCAGAGATGGGACTGGGCGAGGCCCCTGTCAGTCCCAGCAGGGCTGGTGCATTCACACAGTGCTAGCCAGCCTGCGCTGGGACACATGGCAACAGAGTGCAAGGCACAGCTCCGGGGGCTGCCCAGGAACCTCAGCTCTGGCAGCACTGTCTGCCCCAAGCTCCAGGGGCTGCAGTGGGAGCCCGGCTGGGCTCTGCCCTGGGGCCATCCTGCAGGGACAGCTGGAAACAGGCAGCATTCCCTTGCCACAAACAGCCAAGCCAGGGCTGCAGGGCAGCTGCTCCAGTGTAAGACTCAGCCCAAGTTTGCTTTCTCATCTGCCTCACGATCGTCGTGAAAAAGACCGAGACCACCAAAGGAGAGAGAGTCCTACATCCTGGTTTGGTGGGGGTTTGCCAAGTTCCCGGGACTGGAACTTGAGTTATTGTACCTCACGCTACACTGCTCCCAGTGAAAAGGACAAGGAGCATCTTGACCTTCCTTCGTCTGCACCGCTCTGTAACAATGGCCTGGAGTTTTCCACCCCCAAGCCTGGCTGGACTCTCTTCTGGAATTACCCTTTGGTGGTCTCCACAGAAGACCCTTCATCTACTGTACAACCACTGTGGCAGATGGACTGAGATGGGAGAAACCACTCCCTCTAAGACTGAGACATGAAACCCCTATATGGAAAAGACTCCTTTTCTCCTCAAGGACTGAAACCTGTAACCTGGGGGAGGAGGGCAGTGTGTGTGGGGAGAACAGCTGATCAAACTGAGATGTTTGCCTGCAGGCAGTGACCACTGAACCAGGGAAAACAATGGCTCTGCCCCACTGCTGAGATCATAAGACAATTGTATCTTTCCCCCCCTCCTTCCCAACTTTCAATGGAAAATTCTAATAAAAACCCCTCGAGTCTGCTAGCTAACTCGAGATCTCCCCCAACGTGAAGGCGACTCCTCGACTGGACGTCAGCTGGACCCTGACTGGAATTACATCACCTCTACGTTGGTAGATTTACTTATTCTTATACTTGTTCTTTCTCTCTTTTCCTTTTCTTTCCTTCAGGGTTTCTTTCTCTCTCTCTCTCTCTCTCTCTCTCTCTGTCTCTCTCTCTCTCTCTTCCCCAGTCCCCTCCAATGCATTTTGCTGTGATCAATCAATAAAGTACACTGATTTTGATTGTTACTGCAAACCCCCTTGCCGTGTTGGTGTTTTGTACCCTGAGAGCAGATAACGAACAATCACAATCCTGTCCGTGAGGGTGGATCGTGACACCAGGCCATGCTGGCTGTGCCCAGAGCTGTGCCCAGAGCTGCCCATCACTGCTGCCTTTGGGAGCAGAGCAGGAGGGCAGCACATGTGCCCAGCCTGCAGCCAGCCAGGGCACATCCACCTCCTCAGCAGCTGCCCAGAGCAGGATGCTCCTGTGCTTGCTGCCATCTCCCAAAAGCTCTGATCCCACCCTGCCAAGCAGACAGGGACCCACCTCACGCCCTCCACAGCTGCAAGAAATGCTGGTCCCAAACGATGTCCTCAGCCTTCTCCAAGGGCACGGCCCATCCACACCGCAGCTGCTCCCAAGCACTTCCCGATCCTGACTAGATGACCTAAAATACTGCTCTACTTAAAAAGAAACAACAAATTATTGAAAATGGATTACAGACAAAAATAGGAAAGAAGAAAAAAGGTAAAAAATTGTATCACTATCATGGGCTTCAGAAAGGCCCAACCCCAACATGCTGGAGAAAAACCCACCCACGGGTGAGGGAAGCCCTCGCTATCTCCCTTCCCCCCTGCTCTGACCCCCAAAATAACAGTGATCCCAAAGCACACAAGGGCAGTGGAGCAGCCCAAGCCCTTCCTTGCCTGCACAGCAAAGCAGCCCATGCACAGGTTCTGGAGTCCCACCTCTGCTCCCACCATGGGCGTTGGTTTGTGTCGGGCTGGCTGCCCCAGCCCCAGCCCCAGCCCGGGCCACGGTGGGTGCTGGGGGCTGTTGGCAGGGCCAGGAGCCCACTCCCATTTCGTAGCCAGCCCAGCCCATGCCCCCAGCCCTGCCAAAAGCAGCTGGGCAGCCGACTGAAGGATCAGCTGCATCCCCCCAGCAAATGGGGAACCTTTGCTTCCCAGCCAGGCTGGGCAATGCCCAAATCTGGGAGCATTTCCCCGGGTGTGGACTCATCTGCAAATTCGCTGGGGGGCCTGGCTTGGAAGAAGGTGCCAGAATCCAAATCCATCATCTTCAGCTGGCCAGATGCCAGGTGCAGGAAGAGGTTGTCATCCTTGATGTACTCCTTGCTGGCTCCAGCAGCAGCAGCATTCCCACCTGGTAGAGCTTCTCCAGGGGCTCCTTCTCCTTCCCTGGGGTGAGACCAGGCTGTCAGGGTTCTGCCCAGGGCCCCGGCTGTCCGGGAACCAGGACAAGCAAAACCAGCTTGCATGGCGGCCACCAGTGCTGGGCAGAGCAGCTCAGCTCCAGCACAAGGGCTGCGTGTTCCCATCTGATGAGCCCTGGGCAGTGACACAGGCAGGACAAAAAGTCTGGGCTCCTTTGCTTCTGATTGCCAAGGCATGTGTGCAGCTCTGACTTACCAGGGCCCTGCATCAAAGGGGGGCTGTGGCTCTCTCCCTTCTTCTAGGGCAGATGAATATCCCGCATCCAAGGATGACGCAACAGCTCTTCTAATGAGGGCCTTTCCACGTCCAGCATGGATAAACACCGCCTGATCAGATCTTGGCACTCTGGGCACAGAAACCAGAAACCGCCGGTCAGCTGCAGAAGGCTCCTGTTGCCTTTGCCCCACTATTCCCGTGCCCAGGCCATGCTGGACGTGCTCAGAGCTGGGCCTAAGCTTTCCCATTGATTCCCTGTTTTGGAGGAGAGCAGGAGAGCAGGACATGTGCCAGCTCCTCAGCAGCTGCCAGAGCGGGATGCTGACGAGCCCGCTGCTGTCTTCCAGCACTGGCATTCCCCCCGTGCCCAGAGAAGAGGATGCACCTGGAGAGAGCCGTTGTGGCAGCGAGAGCTGCTGGTCCCAGCTGATCTTCTGGCCCCTCCTGAAAGGGTGCTCCCCGCAGACCATCTGGTGCAGCACGATGCCCAGGCTCCAGATGGTAGCTGGCTTGCCGTAGTACCAGCCAAAGTGGGTCCATTCCGGGGGGCTGTAGGAGCGTGTTCCTATGGAATACAGATGGAGTTCAGCAGGGGGATGCTGCTGCTCCCAGAGCCTGGCCCCAGCATCCCTGGCCGTCTGGGGGCTGCCCCAGTGGCACACAGGGTGACCACTGCCCTCTCGCCAGTACCTGGGACTGGTGTCATGACTTGGGTTTGGAAAAGAAGTCACTGGTGTTGGAAGAGGGCAGTGGAAGCCCCAGAAAGGCCCGACCATGACAAAAACCCACTCAGTGCTGGGGGAAAAACCATGCCGTCATCCACCCTGCCTGCATTGCCCCAAAGAACATTAGGAACCCAAAGCAAACCAGGTGAGTGGAGCAGTCCAAGCCCTTTCTCACCTGCACACCAAACTGGCTGAGGCACAGGTTTTGGACTCCCCCGCTCTCTGCTAGCCCCACCCACGGCTGTGTATGTTGGGCTGGCTGCTCCAGCCCCAGGCCCAGTCCTGGGCAGAGTGGTGGGCAAAGGCTGCCAGCAGGGCTGGAAGCTGCCTCCCCACCCAGCCCTGCTCAAAAGCAACTTGGCTGAGATCTCAGTGCCATGAAGGGCAGCAAAAGGGAGAATCCCTGCTGCCACACCCAGCTTGGGCTGTGAGATGTTGGGCCATGAGATGCTGGCACCAGGAGCACACCCCTGCGTGGGCTCACCTGCAAAGTGAATGTAGGCTGTGTCTTGCAGGTAGGTGCCACAGCCAAAGTCAATCAGTTTGGCCTGCCCGCTGGCCAGGTCAACCAGGATGTTGGCTGGTTTGATGTCGCGGTGCAGGACCCCGCAGCTGGTGCAGTGCCGCACGGCCTCCAGCACCTGGCGGAACAGCTCCCGCGCCACCTCCTCGGACAGGAAGCCCCGTGCCCGAATGAAATGATGCAGGTCCTGACACCGCTCCGGGCGCTCCAGCACCATCACGATGTCGTTGGGGAACTCACGCCACTCCAGCAGCTGGACGACCCCGGAGAAGCCAGTGGACACCTTGGCCAGCAGCACGATCTCCAGCGGTGCGCTGGTGCCGTCAGGCTGCGGGAGGAGCACGATGCCGTCAGTGGGGCCGATGCCGTGCCAGAACTGGGGAAGCCCTCACCCAGCCCGGGATGCTCTGCGCCCTGCGCTGGCCCCACGCCCGCTCTCCCTCCAGGCGTCCCAAAGGCTCCCACCCTGCCGGGCCTCGGCTCATCCCCGCCCGGCACGGCCCGGCTTCTGCCGCTGGCCCCGCTCACTCACCAGCTCGCCCCAGTGCTGCACGCTGTTCCGTGGCACCCTTTTGATGGCCACCTGCAAGCCAAGGGCAGCAGCGGGCTGAGCTCGTCGCCCGCCCTGCCCACACCCAGCATCCTCCTCCTCCTCCTCCTCCTCCTCGTCCCTTGCCCGCCGCCGGCCCCGCCGCTCACCGGGGCGCCGTCCGAGAGCCGCGTGGCCGCGAAGACGCTGCCGAAGCCGCCGCGCCCCAGCAGCGAGCCCAGCCGGTACTGCTCCTTCAGGCCCCGCTGCGCCTTCCCTGCGGGCGGGACGCGGCTGTCAGCGCTCGGCCCGGGGCCAGCACCGGCCCCCGAGCGCCCCTCAAGCGCCCCGCGCCGGCCATCGCCAGGCCTTCGCTCCCTGACACGGGACAGCGGCGGCTCGGGGCCGGCGGCCGCGCTGCCGAGCGGCGCAGCTCGGGCCGGGGAAGACGCAGCGGAGGCGGCGGCAGCGGCCGCGCCGCCTGTGTCCTCCGCGGGCCCCGGGAGGAGCCGGGGTCGGGGCTGGGGCCGGGGTCGGGGTCGGGGTCGGGTCTGGACCCTGCGTCGGGGCCGGGGCCGGGGCCGGGCTCGGGCCAGGCGGAGCCAAAGGGCGGCGATGCCGCCCCAGCCCCAGGCACTGATGCCCGCCCAGCAGCGCCACCGCCAGCACGGCCAGAGCCGCACGGAGGCGAGACCGCGGCGGGACGCCCGGGGCCGGGGCCGGGGCAGCCCCGCCCGGGGCCGGGGGCGGGCCGGGGGCATGGCCCGGGCCGGCAGGGGGAGAGGGAGGCGGGGAGAGGAGAGGGACGCCGGGAGACGGACCCCGAGAGAAGGGTGCCCGACAGCGGGAAAGGGACAGAAAAAGAGAAATAGAAATAGAGAAAGAGAAAGAGTTTTGTAGAGTCTCTGCTTTTGCTGCCGCCGCCGCTGCCGCCGCTGCAACTGAAGCCCCGGGGCCGTTTGTCCGCGTGTCCGTTCCCCGCTCGCCCCACGAGCCCCACGGCCGAGCCCCGCGCGCCCCGGGACAGCCCCTTGCTCTGTCCAAACACGGCAGCTTTGCAGCCTTGAGCCCACATGCAGAGCCCTGACTCCCGCACACTGGCACAGCAATCCCCTCACTGCCTGCTCTGCATTGGCCTTGCTGAGCCTCAAACACTGTCGGGCACATTCCCTTGCTGGAGGATTCCTGCCTGAGCCAAGCACTGCACTTACATCGCCAGTGTTGCTTACCAGTGACAACAGGGGAAGGCAAACTGTGTGTGGCTCCAGGTATTTTAGAGTGTCTAAAACTCGCCAAGTCACTGATCTGAGAGGTGAGGTGCATTTGCAATGAATGGGATGGAGAAGTAGTGCAACATGGAAAAGGGGAACATAGAAATAAATAGAGGAAAACATATTTTTGATTGTTTCTTTCATTTTCATTTCACCTCTGGAAAGCTGTTTCAGTTTTCCAGCAATGTTCTCCTGTCTGCTCTTCTCAAGAACCTCTCATGGAGAACAAGGGCGAGCTTCTGTCCCCAGATTTGCCAGCAGCTGCAGCTTCTCTTGGCTTTCCACACTGCACTGTGTGTGTAGCAGGACTTTTGCAGCAAAGCAGGAGAAATGTTTGGAGCACTTGACATGTCCTTTCTTTTCCTGGTGGGCTGTGGAGTTGTGCCACTGGTGAAGTTTTCCTTGTGACTGTTTGTGCTGGTTTAGGGCAAATTTTGGGAGAAAACCTGCAAAAGGGGTCAGTCTAGGAAGCAAGTTTCAAGCGGCCCCTCCCCCTACTAGTTCAGGCAATGACTTCCCTGGAAAAAAGTGGAAAAAAACCCAGTGTATTTAACAAGTAAAATATTCACAACCATGAAAAATGAATACTATTAATTAAAACCTCTCCCAGCTCTGAAGAGATGGCAAATTCAGAAAGTCCTTTTTGTGGGTTGTAGTTGGCTCACTCGGGCTCTTCCAAGTCCCTCTGGTGCTGGAATGCAGCGTCCCAGACCTCGGTGGGCCACAGGTGTGAGCTGCCGGTGTTTTCCTGGGTTTTCAGTCCAGAGCAGGTTTAAACAGTTCCAAGAAAAAGGAGAGTCATAGTCAGAGGAACTTCTCTGCCTAAGCCAGCTAAAACCCAAATTGCTAGACCAGGCCTCGGTCTATGGGAAATTTCCAAATCTGGGCACTGGCGGTCCCTGCTAACACCAGCTCTGGATGGTGCCGGAGCCAGAACCTGGAAATTTCCAAATTTTGCCTGTGCCAGCACCAGGAAGTTTTCAGATCTGGGCGCTGGCGCTGCCTTGGCGGGGAATGTGGCGGCACCGGGCAAGTGCCCGATGTTAACTTTGTGCCAGCAGATTGCTGGAATTGTGCTGTGCAGGCATCTGAAAAATTCCAGATCTGGGCACTGGCGGTGTCAGCAAACACCAGATTGGGTTGTTGTAGGTACCCGGTATTTGCTGGGCTTTGGCTTTCTTTGCCAGAAAATTGCATGACTTGGGCTGTGCCAGCACCAGGAAAGTGCCAGATCTGGGCACTGGCGATGCCAGCTAACAGCAGATCTGGGCGGTGCTGGTGCTGGCGCCAGAAGATTTCCGGGTTTTGGCTTTCTGTGCCAGCAATCTGCTGGAATTATGCTGTGCTGCTGCTGGGAAACTGCTGGATCTGAGCACTGGCGGTGCCAGCAAACGCCAGATCTGGGTGGGGCCGGCACCAGGTATTTGCACGGTTTTGGCTTTCTTTGCCAGAAATGCTGGACTCGGGCTGTGCCGGCACCGGGAAATTCCCACATCTGGGCACTGGTGGTGCCAGCAAACACCAGATCTTGGCATTGCCAGTGCCGGTAGCAGGGAATTGCCAGATTCTGGCCTTTTTTACCAGAAAACTGCTGGACTTGGCTCTGCCAGAACAGGGAAATTTCCAGATCTGAGCACTGGCGGTGGCAGCGAACACCAGGTCTGGGCACCTGTATTGGCATCAGGAAATTGCCGGGTTTTGGCTTTCTTTGCCAGAAAATTGCTGCATTTGGGCTGTGCTGGCTCTGAGAAATTGCCAGATGTGGGCACTGGCAGTGCCAGCGCACACCAGATCTGGCAGGGAATGTGCCGGCTCCGGGAAATTGCCAAATATTAACTTTCTGTGCCAGAAAATTTCTGGAATTGTGCTGTGCAGACATCTGAAAAATTCCAGATCTGGGCACTGGCAGTGTCAGCAAACACGAGATGGGGTTGGTGTAGGTACCAGGTGTGATAGATATTGAATAAATTTGTGCTCGTAAAAGTATATATGTGAAATAAAATATGTTTAGAAAACGTCTGTTAGAAAGAGCAGCAAGGTTTAGAAATCTCACACAGGAACTGGGTAAGGAGTTGCTTCACTGAACGGTGACATCGCAGGTGGCCACTGAATGGGCTTCTGAATTTGCAAGTGAAGGGGCTAGCCACTGCGGAAACACTGGTCGATTTTTCGGAACACCCGGGCCATCAGCAGCACCAAGGATAGCCCAGAACTCGCATCTCAACGCTTGGTTCCCGTAACTTGAAATTAATATGAATTTTTCCTGGACACTGGTTTTGTCTATGCCAAGACAGTGTTCTCCACCAGGAGACAGGTTTCTTCCAGCACCGGAGACGGGCTTCCTCCAACACCGGACAGAGAAAGAAAACTACACGAATATTCAGAAAAAAGAAAGTAACAAGAGAAACCTCACTCGGGGCAAGAAAAAGAGTATAAAACCAAAGCTCACCAGGCAGACTTTGCAAACTTGGGGGGTCCGATGCGATAGAGGTCGGATCTATGTTCACCCAGCAACGAGGCCCAGGCTCGACACTGTCCCTTTGATTGTGGCTGTCCGAGATTGTATTTCGATTCACAAAATAAAATCTATTTTCCTTAATTTTGATTTGGCTTTCTCAATGAACGATTCGTCCTTATCAGGGTTTTAGCTATAACACAGGTATTTGCTTGGTTTTGGCTTTCTTTGCCAGCAAATTGCTGGAGTTGGGCTCTGCCAGCACCAGGAAGTTTCTGGATCTGGGCAATGGCAGTGCTGGGAAACTCCAGGTCTGGGCAGTGACATAGCTGGCAACGGAAAATTGCCAGATTTTTCTTTCTTTGCCAGGAAATTGCTGCACTTGGGCTGTGCCAGAATAGGGAAATATCCAGATCTGGGCACTGGCAGTGCCAGAAAAAAAACACATTTCAGGAAGGAATGGATCTGGACCCCTTCCTTCCTCCCTCCCTCTCTCCCTCTCCCCCAACAAGGTGCCAGGGGTGCTGGACAGCAGCCAGGCAGAAAGGGACCTGGGGGCACTGATGGACAGCAGGCAGGACATGAGCCAGCAGTGTGCCCAGGAGGCCAAGAAGGCCAATGGCTCCTGGCCTGGATCAGGAATGGTGTGGCCAGCAGGAGCAGGGTGTGGTGTTTCACCCCCGGATTGGGGTGACCCCAAAAGATGGAAAAGTCCCTCCTCCAACCCGTGCCTTCGAAGAAAGACTCAGTAGTCTTCTGTTGTCCTGTCTCAAGGTAGTTTATTGTTGGTTATCTAAAAGATTCTTCTCCTGAACTGCTGTGGCCCGTTCAGCAGCTCAGACAAAGGCACACTGCCCTCCCAGGGGGCTGGTGCCATCTTTTATATCATATATTACGTACTACATGTTTATACCTTTTCCCCAATGTCTACTATCTATATTGAATGGTGACTTTCTACTCTAAACCAATCTGTGAGTGCCAACATCACCAAAGACATGGAGGTTAGGAAGGAGAAAGAAAGAGGACAGGGCACACCCAAATCCCTCCGTCTTAGAACCCCTGACCCCCATGTACAAAACTTGGACCCCTGCGTACAAGGCTTAAAACCCCCATGTACAGCACTCAGAAATCCTTCCTTTCACTTCGTGACTACTTCTACTACAACAATACCTAAACTTTTGTGACTTCTTGTAATTCTTCATACAGAGTTGGTGATTTGCTCCACGGGCTAAGATCAAAACCCCACGTGTGTCTTTGGCTGCATGCCAGGGTCTCAGAGCCCCCTGCCAGCGGCTCTGGCCATCCAGGGCACCCAGAGGGATGTCCTGGGTTCCCACACCTGGGGTGACAGGAATTATCTGCCTTGTCCTCTGGGGAAAAGCACTCACTAAAACTGAATGATCTTCTCACCGAGGTATCTTGCCGGCCCAGGGCTTATCTAAGCCCCTTTCATGGGATTCCCAGGGTGTAGCAGAAGCCTCACGGTGGATCGCCAAGATGTCTCTGTCTCTATCTGGGAGCCTTCTCAGCAAACCCCGGCTGGCCCCGGCCGGCACACGGCGGGGGGACAACCCCCAAAGCGGACCGACAGCGGGGTGGGGACACTCTCTCGTGCCCGGGGGTGCTGGTGGCTGTCAGGCTAGTTGCCTTTGCAGCAGAGAGACTTCTGGAGACAGTGGTAGAAGATAAAAGGCCGACTCTCAGCAGGAGGCCAAACCAAGGTTTATTCAGAGCCCCAGAGGGACCCTGGTTGCCTCAGGGGGGGCCTCTAGCTCAGAGCCCCGAGGGAAATGCAGAGGCTACAATAAAAATGGGAGGGAACGGACGGTATATACATTGCTTGACCAATAAAGATCCCCCAGGCATCAGGCCACAGGGAATGGACATTTGAGGTAACTTATAGGACAGTAGTTGAGGGGCTGACCTTTGGACCCTAGCAAATCACCCGATGACTTTGTCTGAAAGTTCTGGATATAGGGGACGGGATACCAAGTGATTGACAAAGAAACTAGGGAGGGGGGTTTGGGGATGATCTCAGCAAAAGGAAATGCCGAGATAGGCAAAAGGGAAGGGGCACACTCTAGGATAAATGTTTGGGAACAATAAGGGAATATAAAATTATGCGATTACAAACTATTACAAAATATAAATGCACAATATTAAAGTCCTGTTACTGGCACCAGCACCGTGCAGATCTGGTGTTTGCTGCCGCTGCCTGTGCCCAGATCCGGACATTTCCTGGCTGCGGTGCAGCCCAAGTGCAGCAATTTTCTGTCAAAGCAAGACAAAACCCAGCAACTTCCTGGTGCCAGGACTGTCACGGCCCAGATCTGGTGCTTCCCGGAACTGCCAGTGCCCAGATACAGAAATTTCCCGATAGCCATGCAGCCCAAGTTCAGCAATTTTCTGGCAAAAACGCCACAATCTGGCAATTTTCAATTGCCGCCTCTGTCACTACCCAGACCCAGTTTCCCAGCACTGCCAGTGCCCAGATTCCAAAACTTCCCAGTTCTGCCAGAGCCCAAGTCTGGCAGATTTCTTTTGCTGGCAACAACATGACCAAGATCTGCTGTTTGCTGGCAGCACCAGCGCCCAGATCTGAAAACTTCCTGGTGCCGGCACAGCCCAAGCCCAGTGCCAGTCACTTGCTGGCACTGAAAGCCAAAAGCTGGAAATTTCCAGGTTCTGCCTCCAGCACCATCCAGACCTGGTGTTTGCAGGGACCGCAAGTGCCCAGATTTGGAAATTTCCTGGTGCCTTCACAGCCCAGGTCTAGCAACTTGGTTTTTAGCGAGCCTAGGCAGAGAAGTTCCTCAGACTGTGACTTTCCTTTTCCTTGGAACTGTTTCAACCTGCTCTGGACTGAAAACCCAGAAAAACACCGGCAGCTCCCACCTGTGGCCCACCGAGGTCTGGGACGCTGCATTCCAGCGCCAGAGGGACTTGGAAGAGACCGAGTGAGCCAACTACAAGCCACAAAATGGACTTGCTGAATTTGCCATCTCTTCAGAGCTGTGAGACGTTGCATTTAATATTATTCATTTTTCAGGCTTGTCAATACTTTTCTCGTGAAATAAACAGGTTGCTTCCACTTTTCTTGAGGGAAGTCTTCTCCTGAACTAGTAGGGGGAGGGGCTGCTTGAACTTGCTTTCTAGACAGACCCCTTTTGGAGGGTTCCTCCCAAAATTGGCCCAAAACCAGCACAAGCAGGCACAATGAAAACATCAGCAGTGGCACAACTGCCCAGCCCACCAGGAAAAGAAAGGGCATGTCAAGTGCTCCAAACGTTTGTCCTGCTTTGCTGCAAAAGTCCTGCTGCACACACAGTGCAGTGTGGAAAGCCAAGGGAAGCTGCAACTGCTGGCAAATCTTGGGGCAGCAGCTCCACCTTGTTCTCCAGGAGAGGATCTTGAGAAGAGCAGACAGGAGAAGATTGCTGGAAAACTGAAACAGCTTTCCAGAAGTGAAATGAGAATGAAAGAAACATCCAAGATGGTTTCCTCCATTGATTTCGAGGCTCCCCTTGCCATCTTGCACTACTTCTCCATCCCATTCATTCCAAATGCACCTCACCTCTCAGATCGGTGACTTGGCAGTTTTAGACACTCTCAAATACCATGAGCTACACACAGTTTTCCTGCCCCTGTTTGTTCTGCAAAGCAACACTGGAGATGGAAGTGCAGTGCTTGGCTCAGGTCGGAATCCTGCAGCGAGGGAATGTGCCCTGACAGTGTTTGACCCTCAGCAAGGACAAAGCACAGCAGCAAGCGAGGGGATTGCTCTGCCCGTGGGCAGGAGTCAGGACTCTGCATCTGGGCTCAACGCTGCAAAGTTGCCGTGTTTGGACAGACTAAGGGGCTGTCCCCGGGCGCGCGGGGCTCGGCCGTGGGGCTCGTGGGGCGAGCGGGGAACGGACACGGGGACAAACGGCCCCGGGGCTTCAGTTGCAGCGGCAGCGGCGGCAGCGGCGGCAGCAGCGGCAGCAGCGGCGGCAGCAGCGGCAGGAGCAGCAGATTCTTTACAGCAATCACCTTTCTCTTTCTCTTTCTCATTCTCTCTCTCTCTCCCTTTCCCGCTGCCGGGCACCCTTCTCGCGGGGTCCGTTTCCCGGCATCCCTCTCCTCTCCCCGCCTCCCTCTCCCCCAGCCGGGCCGGGCCATGCCCCCGGCCCGCCCCCGGCCCCGGGCGGGGCTGCCCCGGCCCCGGCCCCGGCCCCGGGCGTCCCGCCGCGGTCTCGCCTCCGCCCGGCTCTGGCCGTACTGGCGGTGGCGCTGCTGGGCGGGCATCAGCGCCTGGGGCAGGGGCGGCATCGCCGCCCTTTGGCTCCGCCTGGCCCGAGCCCGGCGCCGGCCCCGACGCAGGGTCCAGTCCCGACCCCGGCCCCGGCCCCGGCCCCGGCCCCGGCCCCGGCCCCGGCCCCGGCCCCTCCCGGAGCCCGCGGAGGACACACGCGGCGTGGCCGCTCCCTCCGCCTCCGCTGCGGCTTCCCCGGCCCGAGCTGCGCCGCTCGGCAGCGCGGCCGCCGGCCCCGAGCCTCCCGTGCCCCGTTCGAAAGAGCGAACGTCGGGGGATGGCCGGCCCGGGGCGGTTGAGGGGCGCTCGGGGGCCGTTGCTGGCCCCGGGCCGAGCGCTGACAGCCGCGTCCCGCCCGCAGGGAAGGCGCAGGAGGCTCTGCTGCAGCGCTACCGGGTGGGTTCGCTGCTGGGGCGCGGCGGCTTCGGCAGCGTCTTCTCGGCCACGCGGCTCTCGGACGGCGCCCCGGTGAGCGGCGGGGCCGGCGGCGGGCGCAGGAGGAGGGCGCGGAGGGGGAGGAGGAGGCGCAGCAGGAGGAGGAGGAGGTTGGGGCTCGGCAGGGCGGGCGGCGAGCTGAGCCCGCTGCTGCCCTTGGCTTGCAGGTGGCCATCAAAAGGGTGCCGCGGAACCGCATCCGGCACTGGGACGAGCTGGTGAGTGAGCGGGGCCAGCGGCAGAAGCCGGGCCGTGCCGGGCGGGGATGAGGCGGCGGCCGGCAGGGTGGAAGGCGCCAGGACGCCTGGAGGGGGAGCGGGCGTGGGGCCAGCGCAGGGCGCAGAGCGTCCCGGCCTGGCTGAGGGCTTCCCCAGGCCTGGCACGGCATCGGCCCCCGCTGACGGCATCGTGCTCCTCCCGCAGCCCGACGGCACCAGCGCACCGCTGGAGATCGTGCTGCTGGCCAAGGTGTCCACCGGCTTCCCTGGTGTCATGCAGCTACTGGAGTGGCTCGAGCTCCCCAACAACATCGTGATGGTGCTGGAGCGGCCAGAGCAATGTCAGGACCTCCTGCGTTTCATTCGGGCACGGGGGTTCCTGTGCGAGGAGGTGGCGCGGGAGCTGTTCCGCCAGGTGCTGGAGGCCGTGCGGCACTGCACCAGCTGCGGGGTCCTGCACCGCGACATCAAGCCAGAGAACATCCTGGTTGACCTGGCCAGCGGGCAGGCCAAATTGATTGACTTTGGCTGTGGCACCTTCCTGCAAGACACAGCCTACACTTACTTTGCAGGTGAGCCTACGCAGGGCTGTGCTCCCGCTCCTGGCATCTCATGGCCCAACATGTCACATCCCAAGCTGGCTGTGGCAGTGGGCATTCTCCCTTTTGCTGCCAGGCAGGGGACTGAGCCTCCAGCTGGCTTGCTTTTGAGCCGGGCTGGGTGGGGAGGCATCTTCCAGCCCTGCTGGCAGCCTTTGCCAGCCACTGTGCCCTGGACTTGGGCTGGGCTGGGGCAGCCAGCCTGACAAAAACCCCCGTGGGTGGGGGTAGCAGAGAGGCGCAGCCAGCACCAATGCACCAGCCCGTTTGGAGTGCGGGCGAGAGGAAGGGCTCCCACTGCTGCACTCGCCCTCTTTGCCTGGCTTCATAATACTTTTGGGGCAATGCAATGCAATGCAGGCAGGGAGGATAAGGGCATGTTTTTTCCCCAGCACTGAGTGGGTTTTTCCTTTGCATGTCATGGTCAGGCCTAGCCAGGGCTTCCACTGCCCTCTTCCGACACCCGGTTGGCTTCTTTTGCAACCCTAAGGTTGTACACTTGGAGTCCCAGGTGCTGGCGAGAGGGCAGTGGTCACCCTGTGTGCCACTGATGCAGCCCCCGCACGGCCAGGGCTGCTGGGGCCAGGCTCTGGGAGCAGCAGCATCGCCCTGCTGAACTCCATCTGTATTCCATAGGAACACTGTCCTACAGTCCCCCGGAATGGACCCGCTTGGGCCGGTACCACGGCGAGGCAGCAACGATCTGGACGCTGGGCATCCTGCTGCACCAGATGGTCTGCGGGAAGCACCCTTTCAGGAGGGGCCAGAACATCAGCCGGGGCCAGCTCTCGCTGCCACCACGGCTCTCTCAAGGTGGATCCTCTTCTCTGCGCACGGGGGGAATACCCGTGCCGGGAGGCAGCAGCGGGCTCCTGGGCATCGCGCTCTGGCAGCTGCTGAGGAGGTGGCCCACGTCCTGCTCTCCTCCAAAGCAAAGAGCTGATGGGAAAGTTTAGGCCCAGCTCTGAGCGCATCCAGAATGGCCTGGGCATGGGAATAGTGGGGCAAAGCAGACAGGAGCCTGCTCTAGCTGACCGGCAGTTTGTGGTTTCTCTCGCCAGCGTGCCAAGATCTGATCAGGCGGTGTTTATCCATGCACTTCTTGGACAGGCCCTCATTAGAAGACCTGTTCTGTGATCCTTGGGTGCAGGGTATTCCTCCACCGTAGAAGAAGGGAGAGAGCCACAGGCACACTTTGATCCAGGGCCCTGGTAAGTTCCAGCTGCACACATGCCTTGGCCATCAGAAGCAAAGGAACCCAGACCTTTTTGTGCTGCCTGTGTCGCTGCACCGGGGTCATGGCATGGCAACACGCAGCCCTTGTGCTGGAGCTGAGCTGCTCTGCCCAGCACTGGTGGCCGCCATCCAAGCTGGTTCTGCTTGTCCTGGTTCCCGGACAGCTGGGGCCCTGGGCAGAGCCCTGACAGCCTGCTCTCAGCGCAGGGAAGGAGAAGGAGCCCCTGGAGAAGCTCTACCAGGTGGGAATGCTGCTGCTGCTGCTGCTGCTGCTGCTGCTGCTGCTGCTGCTGCTGCTGCTGCTGCTGGAGACAGCGAGGATGACCTCAAGGATGGCCTCAAGGATGACAAGCTCTTCCTCAACCTGGCCCCCGGCAGCTGAAGGTGATGGACTTTGATTGTGGCACCTTCTTCAAAGCTAAACTCCACAGGGAACTTGCAGATGAGTCCACCCCCAGGGAAATGCTCCCAGATTTGGGCATTGCCCAGCCTGGCTGGGAAGCAAAGGTTCCCCCTTTGCTGGGGCAGATGCAACTAAGTCTTCAGTCGGCTGCCCAGCTGCTTTTTGGCAGGGCTGGGGGCATGGGCTGGGCTGCTTACGCAATGGGAGTTGGCTCCTGGCCCTGCCAACAGCCCCCAGCAGCCACCGTGGCCTGGGCTGGGGCTGGGGCTGGGGCAGCCAGGCCGACACAAACAAACCCCCATGGTGGGAGCAGAGGTGGGACTCCAGAACCTGTGCGCAGCTGCTTTGCTTTGCAGGCAAGGAAGGCCTTGGGCTGCTCCACTGCCCTTGTTTGCTTTGAGATCAGCCTTGTTTTGGAGGGCAGTGCAGGGGGGAAGAGAGAAAGTGTGGGCTTCCCTCACCCATGGCTGGGTTTTTCCCTAGCGTGTAGGGCTTGGGCCTTCCTCAAGCCCCTGACAGAGATAAAAGTTTTTCCCTTTTTTCTTGCTCCCCTTTTTCTGTCTCTAATATCTTTTCGATCATTTGTGTTTTGTTTTTCTAGAGGAAGCGTTCTAGGTGGTCCAGTGTGGATCGGGAAGTGCTTGGGAGCAGCTATGGTGTGGATGGCTGGTGCCCTTGGAGAAGGCTGAGCACATGGTTTGGGAGCAGCTTTTCTTGCAGCCCTGGATGGCGTGAGGTGGGTCCCTGTCTGCTTGGCCAGGTGGGATCAGAGCTTTTGGGAGATGGCAGCGAGCACGGGGGCATCTGGCTCTGGGCAGCTGCTGAGGGGCTGGATGTGCCGTGGCCGGCTGCAGGCTGGGCACATGTCCTGCCCTCCTGCTCTGCTCCCAAAGGCAGCAGTGATGGGCAGCTCTGGGCACAGCTCTGGGCACGGCCAGCGTGGCCTGGGCACCGCAGGCGTTGGGACGAGGGCACAGGAGCCCTCGGCTGACGGGCAGTTTCTGCTTTCTCTCCTTGCAGCCGGGCTCTGCGGGTGCTGAGGCTGCTCTGGCCTCTGCCAGGGCTCTGCTGGGCTCAGCCCTGGGCACAGCTGGGCTGGCTCTGCCCTCACATTGCTCTGAGAGCTTTGCATCAGACGAGCCCGTTCCGAGCACAGCGCCTGAGCTTTCTGCTTTGGCAGGTGAGTGAGACTCTCCTGCAGGCCAAGAGATTGCAGCTGGTGACACACATGCAATTGGCAAGAACCCAAACTCTCCACAGTCCCATCTAAACGCCTGCATCTCCCCAGGATGTTTTGTCTGTCCCACTCTTCATTTCTTTTTGGCTGGAATTGTGCAGTTGCTCTGTCTTCCTCCTCTAGAAGTGCCACGAGTGGGCCAAAGCTGGCGAGTGGGCCGTGTTCCTGAGGCAGTGCAGTCTGGAGCTGAGGGATGGAGAACTGCCCTTCTGAACTTCCAGACCAGAGCAAAAAGCTGTAAGTGGGACTTCTTTGTGTCTTTAAGAAAGCCCTGACAGTTTCAGTGGGAATGTGCAGCTCATTAACAGGGTGAGAAGGAAGGGCATCTTCTAAAGGATTTGGGATTTGACAGAGTTTAGCTTCCCAGCCCTTCTTGGAGCTGGAAGGGTACAAAGCCATTTCCTCTTGCTTCAAGCACAATTAAAATAACAATATTGGAAACAAATCCCAACACTTTTTTAAAAGGCTGCTGAGGTCAGTAAGATGGATCCCTGCCACCAAGACATTAACAAAGTAAATAACGGAGTTCTCTTTTTCAAAAGATCAGTTACATCTTAATCCAATGCTAGAGAAGTTTCTCACTAGACACTTTGGTTTTGTTTTCATCTTTCACCTTTTATATAATTTTTTATTACTTTTCTTTTCTTGAAAGAGAAAACATGTCCTGTCAAAAGAATGTCCTATGCTGCTGGTTCCTGTGTGGAGCAGCTCCCTTCCTGCTGGCTGAGCTACTCAGGCAGAGCCCGGCAGCTCCTGGCCCTGCAGGGCTGAGGCTTTTCCCCGTTGCTGAGCACAGACTGATGGAGCAGCACTGCTGAACGCGGGCACAACACAGAGGGACCAGGAGCAGCTGCCTTTATCCACGTGAGGCTCCAAGGCCCAAACTCTGAGCAGCCAGGCCTGGAAGAGACTCGCAGGCTGCCTGTTGCCTCTGCTGCCCCACGTCTGCCTGGCCCAGCTTGGCTTGGGGCGGAGGGAGAACAAGGGGCAGCTCCCTGCCAGCCCCAGCCCAGGGAGCCCTCCAGCCCCGGGGCTTGGGGCACTGTCAGCACCCGCTGCTCCAGCCACCGCTTCTGCTGGCCCTGACTGCAACAACCAAATTGGGGCTGATCCCGAGGGAGCAGCAGCAGGGCCTGGATCTGATCCCTGACTCTGGGCCAGGGCTGCACAAGTGACCCCACAGCAGCAGCAGCAGCAGCAGCAGCAGCAGCAGCAGCAGCAGCAGATGGAGCTGACTTTCAGCACAGCCCCTGGCCTTCTTCCCTCCCGTGTGCAGCGGTGTCACAGCAGCCTGAGGCACCTGGGAGCCCTCAGTGCCAGCAGGGACTTGAGATGGCAGCCCTGGGCTCCTGGAGGTTGTGCAAGGAGCAGAGCTGGGGACTCCCTGTCCATGTGGAGCTTCCAGCTGGAAAGGCTGCTGTGGCCAGGCAGCTCCAAGGGCACAGAAAGGAGGGTCTGGACCACTGGATCTGTGCCTGTGCCACAGTCCTGGGCAGCAACCAGCGAGCCCTGGGGAACAGAAGGCACAGCAAGAGGGACAAAAGCAGGCAAGGTCAGAGACTGGGAAGAGCCAGACCCAGGAGCAGGAACAGCTGCTCCATTGCACTCTTGGAGAAAGCTCTTGGCTGCTCCAAAGCGCTGAAAGGCGTCAAGGGCAGAGAGGAGGCCACAGCAAAAAATGCTCCTGTTTTCATGCCTTCCCCTCTCCGTGTCCCAGAAGGAATTGGATGGACTGTATTCGCCTCTCCGAGTCGTCTCGTTCAGCAGGAGCAGCTCAGCACCAGGAGCTGAAGGAGCTGAGCAAGAGGGAACTTTTTGAGCAAAGTCATGCTGCTGAAATAGACCTAGCTGAATGCAGCGGGTAGAATCATGGAACCACAGAATCCTTTCTGTTGGAAAAGACCTCTGAGCTCATCCAGTCCAGCGGTCACCCAGCAGTGTCAAGCCAAACCTCATCCCTGAAGTACAAAGGCCTGGACAACAGCCCTGAGTGAGCCTGAACAGCAGGCCCTGAGGCAAAGGTGACCTCTGGATGAACCTTCCAACCACAGGTTATCTTTGTACCTGCTCACTAATGAAACAGGCATGGTCATTAGCACTGTGATAGATGTAGCCACTCATTAGTGAAGCAAGTATTGACCTTTCTGTATTTAGAAGCCAGACAAGGCCATGAAATCTGCCATCTGGCCTTGTTTGGGGCTGTATGGTCAAAGTCAGCTGCCTTGGTTCCTCCTTGAGCCCTGGCCAGGCTTTGGGAGGGACCCAAGAGGAGGATGAACCCAGGTGTTCCCAGCCTAGAAGTGCTGTCAGTTT
>NW_024037405.1:1842099-2021615 GCF_015832195.1 Motacilla alba alba
CCTTGTGTTCCCGGATCGCTCGCTACCTGCTGCGGCTGCTCAGCACACAGGAGCCACGCTGGGAGCTGCCCGCCCTGGCGTTCCTTGTGGAGGTGAGCCTGATGGCCAGCGCTGCCTGGCTGAGCTGCCTCCCAGCTCTCTGCCCTCTCGGAGCCGCAGCTGCCTGGGACGGTGCCCGCGCCCTGTGCTGCTGCCTGGGCCCAGCCCTGTGCGGTTCCGGGCTCCTGCCGGCCGGGTCCCCTGTCACTGCCCTGTGCCTTCCAGGTCCTCGAGCTCCTGCACTTGAGTGAACGCGGTGCTAAGAGAGTCCTGAAAATCTTGTCAAGGCACCTGCGGAGCGAGTGCAGGGAGAGGCGTCGCCTGGCACTCAGGGCCCTGCTCGAGCTCACTGAGGAGCCCTCGATGGTGAGAAGGGGGCAGGGGCTGAGCTGGGGAAGACAGTTGTTTGGACTTGGCTGCGATTTGGGCGCTGGGGCAGCTGCTCCCAGTTCTCCTGCCTCCCAGTTCAGCTGCCCGAGTGTTTCAGGAAAGACCTTTGGCCTCCAGGCCCTGCGGCAGCAGGATGGCATTTCCCCACCTTGTGTTCCGCACAGACCAAAAAAATGTGGAGCCTGACTGAAAGTCTTGTGGAGCTCCTGCAGGACGCAGATGGAGAGATAGTTAGCATGGCAGTCATGCTACTCAGCTTTATCATCCTGGACAATGACATGCTGATACCCGGCCCCATCGCACTGCAGCTGCTTGAGGCGCTCGTGCCACTCTTTGACCACGTAAGGCTCGCTGCCCCCAGCCACGGCCACTGGCTGCTGCCCGCACACTTTGTGCCCTGTGCATTTGCAGGCCTGCGCCACGCTGAGCCCCGTGCAGCCAGTGCTGAGGTCTTTTTCTCTTCCTTTCATACAGGACAATAACCAGGCACAGCTGATCTCCATACTGCTCTTCCGAACATTGGTGACTCTTCCACAGGAAAAGAAAAACAAGGCCCTGAAGACACCCCTGTGCCAGATCCTGCTGCCGCTCTTCTTCCACTGCCACAATGAGAATCGGCTTGTGGCACAGGTGAGGGTTCAGGGGCTGCTGCTGTCCCCCTGGCAGGGGGCTCGGCTGCCTCCTGCCCTGGCGCCTGCCGGGCTGCAGCCTCCTCCAGGCCTTGGCACAGGGACGCGGCTCCCACGCCCTGGGCTTTGGGGCCATCTGCGCGTCTCTGCTGCTCTCCAGGCTTCTGAGGCAACGCTGCTGTGTGTGGCCCAGTTCCTGAAGAGGAGGGATCTTGGTGAAGAACAAGAAGCTGTGGAAGTTCACCGAGTGCCTGGTAAGGAGGGGCTGGAAGGCCCAGGCTCAGCCTGGAGCAGCCCCCTGAGCGCGGTGCTCAGTGTGCGGCGCTGGCAGCTGCGCCCCTGCCCGCGGCTGCACCCAGAGGCCGCGTGGGCTCTTCTCCAGGCTCCTGGGGGCCGAGCCAGGGGCCGATGGGAGCCCCGGCCCGGCGGGGCTGCGGGGCGGGCCGGCACCGCGGCTCCCCGGGCAGCAGCCGGCCCTGTGCCCCCTCCAGAGCCCGGCGCCTCAGGGCTGCTGGCCGCGCCTCAGGGCTGTGCGGGCAGGGGAGGCCGGGGCTGGGCGCAGCGAGCGCCCGGCCCAGGGGCTGAGCCCGCGCCGAGCCTGCCCTGCTGCCGCTCTCTGCAGCTGGCACACGACAGGAGCAGAGCGGCCGAGCACCTGCGCGGGGGCCCTGCCGTACCTGCGGAAGCCACAGGAGTCCCTGCGAGCGGCGGCCATCAGGTTCCTGGGTGAGCCACGAGCCCGGGCTCCCTCCCCGCCCCGCCGCAGCTCGGCCCCAGCCCCGGCTGCTGCCCCGGCAGCGCCGTCCGGGCCCGGCGCGTGGAGCCCCGCCTGGCCCGGGCGCTGCTGCCGCCCTCTGGCAGCCGTGCCCTGGGCCGGCAGCGTGCGGCAAGGGCCCGGGCTGAGCCCTGCCGGGCCAGCAGGGCGTGCGGCCACAGCGCTGGCAGCGCCGCGGGCAGGGAGCTGTGCCGCCGGCGCCGTGACAGGCTCTGTGTTCCCAGGGATGCCGGGCGGCAGCTGAGGGGGCAGCAGCAAGAGCTCCAGCTCCTCTGCAGCGGTGAGTGAGGGCAGCGGGCTGGCAGCGGGGGCTGCCGGGGGCAGCTGCAAGCCTGCCCCGGCTGCCGAGGGCTCTGCTCCCTGTGCGCACGAGGGGCGGCGTGGGCAGAGTGCACCGAGATTTCGGGGCCACGTGGGCCATTCGTGGCCAGCAGCTGCGGGCTGATCCCCTTGGTCCCTGCTCCCTCCTGGCCATGGCTAGAGCCGGCTGGCATGGCCCTGGGCAGGGGGCTCTCCTCGGGTCCCCTCAGATGCGGGATCTGACCATGGCTCTGTTCCTCTCTCTTTCAGCCCTTGAACACCTGACAAAGGACATCAGCAGTGCCGTGTCAGACGAGGCACTTCAAACATTGTATGTCCTGCGGGCACTGCAGAGTGAGCCATATTCCATCTTCCAGAGGCTGCAGGATCGGCTCCGCAGGGCATGGAGGACACGGCCTCGTCTGTCGGGGCTCGGCTGGCTGCGCTGCTGCAGCTCTGCAGAGAGCTGATCCCAGAGGCTCTGTCTGCTGGGGCCACCTGGGCCAGCAGGAATTTTGTGTTTCTTTGAGATTGTTCTTTTCCTCTTTTTGTTTATTCTTTAGCATATGAATATAGGATGTGTTGTACTAGCCAGACTGCCAGGAGCTTTCTTTTGCTGCCCAGGGTCTGCAGGGCATAGGGCAAGAGGGGGAAAAGGGTGCTTGGGCTCAGCAAGCTGCCCAGGCGTGCAGTGTTGCAGGGAAAGTGGCCAGAAGCCCCTTGGCCTTTGGTGGTTCTGCTGAAGCCTTTGTGCTGCCGGCAGAGCGGGTGGGCAGGGGCCGGAGCTGCGGGGATCCCTGCGAGAGCGGTGCCTGCAGATGGCCACAAGCCCTGTGCCAGGCAGGAACCGCCATCTGCGTCCTCCTGCCCGTGTGCTGCTGGCTGCATTGCTGAGGGCTCCCAGGTGCCTCTTGATGGGGCTCCTCTGCAGCTCCTGTGGGGCTGCGGCGCTGCTGCCGGGCAGCTTGGCCGGGCTGGGGGGACACCCTGAGGGGATGGGGGCCACCAAGGGATGAGGGGCTGCGAAGCCCTGACAGGACAAGGGCAGTGGGAGGGCACGAGGGGGATGTGTGAGGGACTGGGTGGCTGTAACGTTGGCTCAGGGAGGGTGGAGACAAAGAGACCACTCACCCCGATGTTCATGTGGCAAACACAGAGCGTTTATTCTCAAGCCCTTCCTTAGAAAGGGCCTTTGAAAAACCCAGCCTGGACAATTTCATTGCTCTGATCTCTGTGCCCCTTCAGGCTCTGGCCAGTGAAATGCTGCAGCCGTGGCAGAGATGTGACTGGGCGAGGCCCCTGTCAGTCCCAGCAGGGCTGGTGCATTCACACAGTGCTAGCCAGCCTGCGCTGGGACACACGGCAACAGAGTGCAAGGCACAGCTCCGGGGGCTGCCCAGGAACCTCAGCTCTGGGAGCACTGTCTGCCCCAAGCTCCAGGGGCTGCAGTGGGAGCCCGGCTGGGCTCTGCCCTGGGGCCATCCTGCAGGGACAGCTGGAAACAGGCAGCATTCCCTTGCCACAAACAGCCAAGCCAGGGCTGCAGGGCAGCTGCTCCAGTGTAAGACTCTGCCCAAGATTGCTTTCTCATCTGCCTCACGATCGTCATGAAAAAGACCGAGACCACTAAAAGAGAGAGAGAGTCCTACATCCTGGTTTGGTGGGGCTTTGCCAAGTTCCCAGGACTGGAACTTGAGTTATTGTACCTCACGCTACACTGCTCCCAGTGAAAAGGACAAGGAGCATCTTGACCTTCCTTCGTCTGCACCGCTCTGTAACAATGGCCTGGAGTTTTCCAGCCCCAAGCCTGGCTGGACTCTCTTCTGGAATTACCCTTTGGTGGTCTCCACAGAAGACCCTTCATCTACTGTACAACCACCGTGGCAGATGGACTGAGATGGGAGAAGCCACTCCCTCCAAGACTGAGACATGAAACCCCTATATGGAAAAGACTCCTTTTCTCCTCAAGGACTGAAACCTGTAATCTGGGGGGAGGAGGAGGGCAGTGTGTGTGGGGAGAACAGCTAATCGAACTGATCATGTTTGCCTGCAGGCAGTGAACCAGGAAAATAATAGCTCTCCCCACGGTTGGGATCATCAGACTATTGTATTCTTTCCCCCCCTCCTTCCCAACTTTCAATGTAAAAAACCCCTCGAGTCAGCTAGATTCTCAAGATCTCCCCAACGTAAAGGCGACTCCTCGGCTGGACACCGACTGGACCTCGAAGAATTGCATCGCCTCTATGTTGGTAGATATACTTACTCTGTCTTTCCTTCCTTTCCTGTAGGGTTTCTCTCTCTCTCTCTCTTTCCCCAATTTCCTCCAATGCATTTTGCTGTGATTGTTCAATAAAGTACATTGATTTTGTTACTGCAAACCCCCTTGCTGTGTTGGTGTTTTGTACCCTGAGATCAGATAACGAACCATCACAATCTTGTCCATGAGGGCGGATCGTGACACCAACTCCCGGAAAACATTCACAAAGCTGGCTGCCTGCAAATGATTTGTGAAAAGAAAGTTATTCCTAGGTCTGAGTTACCAGTGCAATCAGCTGTAAAGCCTGAAATTATGACCTCTTTAACTCAAGGGCTTCCAGGAACATTTGAACCTATAGCAATTTTCCCTCAAAAAACTATAGCAGCTATATCTCCTGTAGAAGCAACAGCTCACCAAGCCCTGGACCCTATCCATCCTCCAGATCCCTACCAGGTGGAGTGGGAATTTGCCTCCTCACAACTATCAGTACACATCTGGCAGTGGGGTTCTGAGGGTCTGACAAAACCTGTTTGTTTCTATTCCTGTGGTTTCAAAGATGCTGAGAAAGGATACTCTACCTGGGAAGGAGGGTTGTCTGTGGTTAGCTTGACACTTATAGAAGTGAATAAAAACTTAGCAATACCCAAAACTGAGAGCTTGGGTAGCAGCCAAGACAAACTTGCCTCTGGGATTAAAGCAACCCCTTCTTTCTCCCCCGCTTCTGCTAACAGAGAGGAAGAAAGCAGTGCACAAGTTAAAAAACTGTTAACTATTTGGAGTATTTTCCAGCATGAGAGACAAAATTATTTCCTTGTCTGTATTTATACTGAGTCCTATGCTGTGTTTTTATTTGTTTAGTCCAGGCTGATGCTTTAAAAGGATTTACTGGAGATAATACTGTTAAAGCATTGCAGGATTGGCTTGGAATTTTCCTAAAACCACAGGAGATTCAGTCTGATAATGTTTCTCACTTTACTGTCCAAGATGTGCAGGATTGGGCAAAGGGTGAAGGGGTTAAATGGATTTCTCACACCTCTTATTATAGATGGGGGGTTAATGGGTGTCCCAAAATCACTGCTTTTTGCCCGACAGCTCCAAGCATAATTCCTTCACTATGGAGACCAGATGCCTTCAAGAACCCAGCACATTGCCCTGGACAACCTGTTTGGGTGGACTCCCCTGCTGTAGGGGAAGTACCATTGATGTTAAATACCTCTCTGACAATTCCATCGTTCTAACTTTTCCTGCCTCTTCGTGGCAGAGTTTTGTTGTGTTTGCTTTTACAGAAGAATTCCGAGGGACAACATGAAGACCTGATAACCCATGACAACACTGGTGCTGGACGACAAAAATAATGTTTTCCCTTCCCTTTATGGTAACACCAGGTGATGATATTACATATAACGTGTAAATTATTTGAACTTAAGTAAATTGGCTGTCACAACTAGATATCTGAACAGGTACAGCAACCACTGTAGTCATCCTTATTGGCTCTGGCAACTCATCAGTGGCTGCTATCAAACATTTTGCCGAATTGGGAAAAGGTAAATATAGATGACCACAGATTGGTGATTGATGCACTAAGTGCTACACAAAACAATGTTTCTTTGGCTCTCAGCTGTATCCAGGCACAATTATGGATGCAGTCAGTTTCTGCCTCAAATATAAGAGAAGGGGAAGAAAGCACCTTTCCTACTGAGATTTGGAAAATAATTTGGGAAAGTGCCACTGATTTCGAAAGAGAATTCCAATCCTGGTGGAACCTGGTGAACTGTACCTATGACCCCATTACAAACTGTTAACCTGGAATCTTGTATTGTCCGAGAACAACAAGGGTTCATCTGTGAAAGCAATGCAATAACAGCTCAGGATATTTGTTTGGACACAGAGCAAAACATCTGTCATTTTGAAATTCATCCTAACAAGACTTCTAAAACAGTTTTAATATACATAGGCAATGGATGTGCATGCTTTAGAACTGTTTGTGACATTGTATCTGTAGAAGATGTACTAGTAGATACCATTAATCATTCAAATTTTTGTGCTTGTAACTTTACTAAGATTGCAGGATGTGATTTTTCCTATGAAGCTCCGGTTACGTCTCACTACCTTTTGCAATCCAACTACACGCTGATCCACAAATTAGAACCCACTCCCATCGGGATGAACCTCACATTGGTAAGACAACTGTTGCTCCACCAGGACCTGAACGAGATTTTGGAAAAGATCAAGAAAAACGGACAGAAAACCTTGGAGACTGCTCATCACAATATAAAACAGATACACCATGTCCTGGAAAGAGTAAAGAAAGATGCCGAGCACCAGTGATGGAATACTCTTTTCGGGTGGTCACCAACTGCCACAAGTGTCCTGAATACCATGTGTCATCCCATTGTTGTTCTTCTCATTCTAGTTTTGATTGGTTTTGTTCTATCCATAATCTTATTTGTAATGAATTGGAGGATGATGAAACGGCTGACTAGGCTGACAGCTATAATCAATGCTCACAACTTGGCTGATGTTTTCAATACTGTAGACATTCCTAAGACTATTGACACTAAATGGGTATAAACTAGAACATGTATTTCGGAACAATCATTAGTTTTCCTTTAACAATTTTGTGAGAATTATTTTGATTTATAGTGAATTATTTTGGATAAAATCATTTTGAAAGATTATTTTAAAATCAATTATGATTTAATGTTTGCCTTTGCTTTTTAATTGTTTATAATTTATTCTGATTGTTTAAGAATATTGTTTGAATTGATATTAATTATGTTGAACAATTGTTTCCCTTCTTTTTCTCTCTCTCTCTCTTTCTATTTTTCCATTCTCTTCCTTTTCTCTCTCTCTTTCCCCCCCTTCTGTCATACTGTCTCTCTTTTCCGAGGTATACTACCGACATATGAGCCCCGCTGATGAAGACAATCGTGAGTCACGGGGTGGTGTAAGACTCTGCCCAAGATTGCTTTCTCATCTGCCTCACGATCGTTGTGAAAAAACTGAGACCACCAAAAGAGGATCCTACATCCTGGTTTGGTGGGGCTTGCCAAGGCCCCGGGACTGGAACTTGAGTTATTGTTCCCAGGTGCGTTTGTCCACCTCATGCTACACTGCTCCCAGTGAAAGGACAAGGAGCACCTTGACCTTCCTCCACCTGCATCGCGCTGTGACAATGGCCTGGAGTTTTCCACCCCCCAAGCCTGGCTGGACTCTCTTCTGGAATTACCCTTTGGTGGTCTCCACAGAAGACCCTTCATCTACTGTACAACCACCGTGGCAGATGGACTGAGATGGGAGAAGCCACTCCCTCCAAGACTGAGACATGAAACCCCTATATGGAAAAGACTCCTTTTCTCCTCAAGGACTGAAACCTGTAACCTGGGGGGAGGAGGAGGGCAGTGTGTGTGGGGGAGAGAACAGCTGATCAAACTGAGATGTTTGCCTGTAAGCAGTGACCACTGAACCAAGGAAAACAATGGCTTTCCCCCACTGCTGACTATTGTATCCTTTCCCCCTCTCCTTCCCAACTTTCAATAAAAAAGGCCCCTCGAGTCTGCTAGCCTCTGAAGATCTTCCCCAACGTAAAGGCGACTCCTTGACTGGACATCGACTGGACTTCGAAGAATTGCATCGCCTCTATGTTGGTAGATATACCTACTCTGTCTTTCCTTCCTTTCCTATAGGGTTCTTCTTTCTCTCTCTCTCTCTCTCTCTCTCTCTCTCTCTCTCTTCCCCCAGTTCCCTCCAATGCATTTTGCTGTGATTGTTCAATAAAGTACATTGATTTTGTTACTGCAAACCCCCTTGCCGTGTTGGTGTTTTGTACCCTGAGATCAGATAACGAACCATCACAATCTCGTCCATGAGGGCGGATCATGACAATAACTTAGATATAACAATCTATTACATTAATTAACAATTTTGAATGAAATTACATCATTAACAATTCATAACCCTGCCTACAAAAGCCAGCTTTATATAACAAGCTGGCAGTCCTCTCTTCCCCTCTTTCTGCTTCTGGGCACCGGCCCCCAGCGGCGCCTCGGTCTCACGGCTTTATGTTGATGGGCTTCACAGGGAAACCAGCGGCCCCCATGCAGACCGCGTCTTGCCCCATCGCTGGGTCAGCGACCCCCGCGGTCTACAAGACCTTTGCAGAACTAAGTCTGCCCGACCCCGGCAGCACCGCGTGGACTGTGCCCGGCGCTGCCACTGCCTCTACTGGGGTAGCAAGTGCCGGGAGGCGCTGCGCCAGGTCTCTGCTGGCCGCTCTCCACACAGAGCAGCCCCCGCGCACGCAGCTGCCTCCTGATGCTGTGGCGCCAGCCCCGTGGTGCCAGGTGCTCTTTTACCAGGCCAGCCCTGCTGGGCTCGACTGCCTGGCGTCCCCGAGCCACCACGGGCAGGCACGTGTGCGCAGCCCCCACGGTCCCTCCACCCGAGACATCCCACACCACAGGGTCAGCCTGGCCACCCCCACACCAGTGCTCCATGTGGAGTCTTACACCGTCTCCCTTTGTGTGAGCTGACCGGAACCCCACCACGGGTCCTTGGCACAACACGGTCTCCCCCACTCCCAAGTCTTTGCAAACCTTTCAATCTCATGCATCCCCCCGGTGATGGGGTCCCTGCTTTCCTCCTTTTTACATGTCCCGCTTGCAGCATTTCTGCCTCTCTTCTAAACGCATCCCGCGGCAAGAGGGTCTCCCCCCTTTCTTCTCTCATGCATCCCACCTTAAATGTCTAACTGCCTGACTTCAAGGAAGACTTTTCCTACCAGTCACCACTTCCTTAGGGAACACCCTGCTTCAATATCATTTAGAAAATAATGTTATTCTCCATCTTATGAAAAGAAAACTAATGAGAGAAAACCTTGAAAATGGAGGGAAAAAAAATCATTTGAGGTAATTGCTCATTGAAATCTTTTTCATTAATTCCACTCCTGAAAAAATTAATTCTTGAATACAATTCTGGTAGAGGTGCAACTCCTTTGGGCTTTGTGCACTCTGAGGAGCCCCATGGGAGATTTGGTGCCAAGTTCAAGAGCCTCAGTTGCCCAAAGAAGGTGTCACAAATGTCCAAGAAAAGGAAGTCCAAAGCAAAGGATGAACACACCTTCCAGGGCCCAAGATAATGTTCTCCTCCCCACTGGATTTTTGCCCTGGTCAGGTGGGACTGTCTGAGGGTGAGGGAGAATTCCTGTGCAATCCTTTGCTCTCCAGGCGCTGACCAGCTTGATGCCCAGAGAGGCTCCCTGGAAGAGAGGCTGGACAAAGTTAAATGAATAAAGTAGGGATTTATTAAAAGGCCTTCAAAGGATTCACCTTGAGCAGTGAGAGCCCAGCCGAGACTACACACAAGATGGATGACCGGTCAAGAGTTTTCACACTTTTATAAGGTTTGGTCCATTTAAATATTGGGGTTAATTGTCCAGTTATGGTTATGCAGTCCCATCCTCCAGTTTGCTTGCCTCAATTCACTGTTGTTTGCACTTTTTGTGCCTGAAGCTGCAACTGTGTCCTTGGTTCTGGGGCTGGAAAAGGATTGTTTTGTCAGACTACACTGTGAAGAAAACTTGCTAACACTCTGTATGAAGTCCAGAGTTACAGACTAATGCAGTACAGCATCTGGAAAATAGGAAAGCTAAAACTTAAGACATCAGCCTGTTCCATGTTCCCTTGGTTCCATGGAGACCCAAGGGTCACAATGGCTCCTCTGTGACACTCTGGGCTCCACAGTGTCACCCTGTGCCCTTGGTTCCAGGGGAGTTCCACAATGGTCTCCTTTGATTCCATGAGGTCCCCACAGTGTCACAATGGCCGCTTGTTTCCATGAGATTCCGTAGTGTAACCATGGTGTCCTTGGACCCGCATTGTCACAACTGACCCATGGTTCCATGAGGTTCCCCAGTGTCACTGTGGTGTTCTTGGACCCGCATTGTCACAACTGACCAATGGTTCCATGAGGTTTCCCGGTGTCACTGGGGTGTCCTTGGACCCACATTGTCACACCCGATCCATGGTTCCATGAGGTTCCCCGGTGTCACTGTGGTGCCCTTGGACCCACATTGTCACACCTGATCCATGGTTCCATGAGGTTCCCCGGTGTCACCATGGTCACTGTCAGAGGCTGGATGAGATCAATGTCCCGAGACACCTTGGGATGAGCTGTCAATCAGTCACACAGTGGGGACAGTGCTAACCCAGCCCTGATTGCCCGAGCAATCACAAGTCTCACCTCGGGGGAGGCCCACAAAGACCCAGGGGCTTAAAAACACGGAGCACAAGGTCAGCCCCTGGTATGGACTCTGCCTTCTCCTGGAGTTTGTGTCTCTGGAACTCTAGGAGCTGGTAGTCATATGCATGTCTTTCTGTCTCTCTCTCTTTCTTCTCCTTCTAATGCTCTTTATATGGAACATCTTTGGGTACCTCAACAACTTCAGTGTTTAGAGGTTTCCAGGTTAAATGGACTGAGTGAATTAAGTTACTGCTGTGATAAGCGTTTTATGTTGAATTGGATGTTGTATTAAATCCTTTGCCAAAGTTCCTTGGTTTTTTTGTACTTTGCCTGTAAAATAAATTTTGTGTCATTTTGACCTCTTGAGAGTATCTTGGTCCTTCTCCTGTGCACCAAACTCGAGTAAAGGAGCCATTGGTTACCCCCAGCATTTCAGTGTTCTGGGGTGTTACAGCCCTGCAGGCTCACAATGGCCTCTTGTTTCCATGAGGCCCCACAGTGTCACACTGGCCCCTGGGTTCCATGGCCCCAACAGTGCCACAGTGATCCCCGTGGTTCCATGACTTCCCACAGTGTCATGACGGAGAAGGAAGACTTGCACACCCAATGATGATCAACAAGTCTCAAACTTTATTGATAGGCACGCATATTTATATGGGTGTTAATGAGGCTAATACATATTGCAAAAGGTGAGCTCATTATTGGTTAGTTACTTATCAGCCAGCTACACCTACTTTTGCATCCTTGTGGTAATACTGTTGCAACTTTTCTGCTTTTCTTCATATTTCTAACTAAAGATCTTCCTCCTTATCCTGTTGTTGTACCAAGGGCACAGTGTCCTTGCCTTATACGGAAACTGACTGCTGACTCCTATACCTGTCTCCTTCTCGCTTAACCAAGGGTATTATGTCTATATGGCCTCTCTCAGCTAGCCAACTGTCCACAAAACTCTCCACACTTCCCCCGTTTTCTTTCTGGGCCAGAAATGTTGTATGCCAAGCCTTGTCCATCATTTGGCTAACCATTCTTTGTATGCAACTAAATAAGCACGGTAACACAAGCATTAGCAACACAGTAACAACTAATATCCCTATCGCATACATAATCATTGTTCGCAGCCAGGGGCCTAATCCAAGACTCTTTAGCCATGCTTCTAACCCCAATCCGTCTTCTTCTTTCAAGACGTGCAGCCCTTTCTGGAGCTCCTTAATCTTTGTATGTAGGGATGTGGAATGATCCGATAAATTCATGCAACACATACCCTCAAATTCTTCACAGCCATGGCCTTGTGCAAGTAAGAGGAAGTCAATTGCAGCCCTATTTTGAAGCGTTGCATGGCGAATAGAATCAACATCAAGCAAAAGGCTAGAAAGTGCCAAAGAGGTGGCATTGGTTTGTTTAGCAAGCCAGCATCCTAACTTATTTAAAATGGCACGGGCACCTGCTGCTGATACTCCTGGAGTCAAAAAGGATGCTGCCACTATGGACCCTGGAGACCAAAATTTTCTAAGACAGCTGCTCGAGTCCATTTAGCAGGTACCCACAAGGATCCTGTAGGGATAGAAACACAGAGATAGCCGCGGCCCCAATATAATACCTTAGCAGGACCTTGCCATTGCCCTGTCTTAGGATCCCTGTATTTTACCCACACATCCCATTTGTGACTTCTGATATGGATAACAGAGAAAGGATATTTTCTCAACTTAATTGCCCTCTGTAACTGTATAAACAGCTCATGTAACTTCCTGTTTTGAACCTCTTTGATAGAGGCATCTTCTATTTGCTCGCATACTCCTGCAATATACAAAGAATCTGTCACTATATAGAGAGGCCCAGAAAAATGCACCATGGCCCAAACAACAGCCAATAACTCCATCGTTTGTAAAGTATCCGATTTCGAGGCCTGGAGAATCTGATGGTGCCATTGTCCCTTTTCCTGCCAAGTCACTGCAGCAGGTCTGGATTTTCTTCCCGCATCCATGTAGGCTGTGATGGCATCCGACAGGGGTTTCTGTGACCTTTTTGGGCATTGCATCCAGCCCCACTGCCCTATCCAGTTCAACAGTATATTGGGAATATCGTCAGTGGCGATCACGCTTCCAGCCCCCAACAGTGCCTCTTGTAATTCCACACTGTTTATCAGGTACCAGGCCAATGTATCTTTCCTCATTGGTATCCGTATCTGCTCAGGCTCCTTTCCCGTAATCTCTAGCGCCTGTTCACGACCCATCTTGAGCAAGTCAGCCAAAATTTCGATTTTTTGAAGAAGGGTCTTATGCTGTTGAAGTGGAGGAGAGATCCATTCCAAGGCCCACGCCTCCCCCGTTTTTCTGTCTTGCTGAGTAAGTGCTCCCAGTAAACCAAAGCCTCGTTCTTTCCTCGATTGCGATTGACGAGGGGGCAACGTTTTAGTCATCTGTTCCAGTGGAACCAATTGGGCTATCCTTTGTCCTTTCTCAATTCCTATTGGTGGAAAAGGAGTGACACAAATTTCCCCCGTATAATCAGCATCTATTACCCCAGTTAAAACAAATAATCCCATCATGGTGGCCGATGATCGTCCCAGCAACAAAGCACCCATAGGTTGTCCATCAATGATGATTGGTCCCTTTATTCCAGTCGGCACCTTTTTCGGGTGGGTGGTCATCAATGTTACTGCTGCTGAGGCTGCCACGTCCAGCCCGAGGCTCCCGGCGGTGGCTGGTTGTAGTGGAGCTGGGCTGAGGTGTTGACAGCAGTGTTGTGGGTGTCTGACTGGTAACATTTAAATCGGCCAGCAGATAGAGCCCGCGGAGCATTTGTTGCCGCTGCTTGTAGGGGAGCAAGAGCAGCTGACACCTGACTCTGTGAGGCTGCTGCCTGTTTCTGTAATCCTACTCCTAACTCCTTAATAGCTTCTACTAACATTGCCTGATTTCCTACGGGCCTATTTGCCAATGGTTCTAATGCTTCTTCTATAGACCAATTAGCTCCTAGGGTATTCAATACGTTCCTCGTAGCCTGGTTGCTATTCTGGAGTGCACATTGTTTCAACAAAGCACCTTTCATAAAGTCAGGACTCCTGGCCGTTTGATAGCAGTGGCCGCCTTATCTATAAAAGATCCAAATGATTCATCCCTTCCTTGCTTTATTCCCATATAAGAGGGGATCCCGCCTGGCTCTTTTATCTTGTCTATGGCCAGTCGTACCAGGCGCATAGCTTCCTGACCTTTATCGGGACAAATTAACACTTGCTCTTCCATAGAAGAAAAGGCCCTAAACCCATTAGCTCCTCTAGGGTTATTCCGTGTAGCGGGCCGCCTGGCTGCTGTGCTGTTGTGACACATTCCTGGCAGAGTGCTTGCCAGTGTGCATTAAACAGGAGCTGCTGATGTTGAGTGAAGATCAGCTTCGCTATTCCTCTACAATCAGCCGGCAGTAATACCTGAGTCCCCCAAATATAGTCAAGCATTTGCTTTGTGGGCTCACTGGTCACTCCAAACTGACTAACTGTGGATTGTAATTGTGACAGTAGCTTCCAATCCAGGGCCGTAATTGTTGCTTGAGATCTGCCCCCTGCCAGAGGTGTAAATACCACTGGACAAGCAACATCCATAGCTGCAGCTATAGCCTCACTGTCCCCCGTATCCAAGATCTCTTTTGCTACCGCCGCCCACGCCTCCCTTGGCTCTCGTGCAATGGCCCCCGCTGGGTCACTCTCTGCCCCAGGGATCGGCTCATTACGAGGAGGAGGAGGGGAAAGGTCTGGCCTTGGTGCAGGCGGTGCGGACGGTGCTGCTGCAGCACCCGTGGGGGGAGCGCTGCTGCTTGAAGAAGGAGCCGCTGTTGGTGGCAGAATGACTGTAGATGTGGCAGGGGGTAACGGACAATCTGACCAGTCCCCATAACTCTTATTCTTATCATATGCTACACTAGCTTGCTGCGCAGCTATCTCTTCTGCCTGATGTTGTAATAACTCATTGTGCACAACTCGCCATAGCTTTCCCAACTTTTTTGCAGTTTTATCCTCATCTATAGCTGCCTCCCATAGCTTGTCCCCAAACTTACACCACCCCGTTAATTCATGCACTGTATGAGGATTTTGAAAAACTCCTCATGCATACCTGTAAGCTAACAACCCAGGAAGCTCTTTCTGCAAATCTATGCCCTTAACCTGACGCTTTTTTAAAAAGCAAGTAAATAAATCATATGCTGCTTGCCTTTCCATTTCCATTTTAAAACGTCAGCGCTGTTGCAGCCCCACAAGGTCTCGGCAGCACGTATCGGCCGGGCTCTCCGTTGAGGTCACCCAGGGCGCGGCACCTTTCGCTTTTCCAGCGGTGCTTATTCGCCGTCCTTGCTGCGACAGGACCCGAACTTCTACACCGATCCACCGTGGTATCCCGTTACGGCTATCACGCCTGGGGCACCATTTTGTTGGAGTCGGCGGGAGAAAAGCGGCACTCAATATGAGTGATCAGCAAATCCCAAACTTTATTGATAGCCACACATATTTATATTGGTGGTAATGAGACTAATACATATTGCAAAAGGTGAGCTCATTATTGGTCAGTCACTTATCAGCCAGCTACACCTACTTCTGCATTCTTGTAGTTATACTGTTACAGCTTTTCTGCTTTTCTTCATATTTCTAACCAAAGATCTTCCTCCTTATCCTGTTGTTGCACCAAGGGCACAGTGTCCTTGCTTTATACTGACTGCTGACTCCTATACTTGTCTCCTTCTCGCTTAACCAATGGTATTATGTCTGCGTGACCTTTCTCAGCTAGCCAACTGTCCACAAAATCCTCCACACTTCAGCTCGGAGGAGGCCGCCCCAGAGGAGCTCAGGCTCCATTTCCAGCCTCAGTGTCCCTGCCGAGGAACAGGGAATCTTTCAGGCACTTCCACAAGCTCAGGGTTTCCATTTCATGGGGAATATGGGATGAAAATGGCTTTGTTAGGAAGGATAAAAGGGGAGGGAACAGACTGGAAATTATTAGGAAAAAATGACCCTTCTTACAGACAAAGTTCACCAAGTCCTTCCCTGCAGTTCTCCTTTTCAGATCCTTTCAGTCATCTCCTGAGAGGTCCAGCTTGTTCTGGTGCTTTTTGTAAACTGATTGTACTCCGATTTATATCAGTGCATGAGATGTAGAAGCATCTGAACTCAACACAGAAACAAACTCCCCCTGGCAGCACATTTTCATCTTCTAGATCACTTTCAAGCTGTCCATGGGCATGATGGAATGATTATCACACAACTCTCCACTTCTGGCTGCAGGCTCTGGAGATTCTTTCTCTGCATTCACTCAGGCTTGCATTCCCTAACAATTCCTGGGAGCCTGTCATGTTTTCTTAGGGTAGAACAGTAACAATGAAAACTTTACCAATGCCACAATTTCCCAGCCCACAAGGAAAAGAAAGAACAAGCTGTAAAGTTTATTAAGTATTTGTCCTGCTTTGCTGCAAGAGTCATGCTGCACGCACGGTGTGGAAAACAAGAGAAGCTGCAGTTGGTGGCACATCTTGGGACAGAAGCTGCACCTGGTTCTCCAGGAAAGGCGCTTGGAAAGAGCAAACAGGACTGTGGAGAAGCTTCTGGGAAAAGTGAAACAGCTTTTAGGAAATGAAATGAGAATGGACAGAAACAATCCAAGATGTTTTATTTCTTTCTATGCTCCCCTTTTCCATCTTGCACTACTTCTCCTTCCCATTCATTCCAAAGGCACCTCACCTCCAAGACTGGTACCTTAGAGAATTTTAGACACTCTAAAATACCTGGAGCCACACACAGTTTGCCTTCCCCTGTTGTCACTGGAAAGCAACACTGGCGATGTAAGTGCAGTGCTTGGCTCAGGCAGGAATCCTCCAGCAAGGGAATGTGCCCGACAGTGTTTGAGGCTCAGCAAGGCCAATGCAGAGCAGGCAGCGAGGGGATTGCTGTGGCAGTGTGCGGGAGTCAGGGCTCTGCATGTGGGCTCAAGGCTGCAAAGCTGCCGTGTTTGGACAGAGCAAGGGGCTGTCCCGGGGCGCGCGGGGCTCGGCCGTGGGGCTCGTGGGGCGAGCGGGGAACGGACACGCGGACAAACGGCCCCGGGGCTTCAGTTGCAGCGGCGGCAGCGGCGGCAGCAGCAGCAGCGGAAGCGGCGGCAGCAAAAGCAGCGACTCTAGATCTCTCTTTATATATTTCTCTCTTTCTCTTTCTGTCCCTTTCCCGCTGTCGGGCACCCTTCTCTGGTGTCCGTCTCCCGGCGTCCCTCTCCTGTCCCCGCCTCCCTCTCCCCCTGCCGGCCCGGGCCATGCCCCCGGCCCGCCCCCGGCCCCGGGCGGGGCTGCCCCGGCCCCGGCCCCGGCCCCGGCCCCGGGCGTCCCGCCGCGGTCTCGCCTCCGTGCGGCTCTGGCCGTGCTGGCGGTGGCGCTGCTGGGCGGGCATCAGTGCCTGGGGCTGGGGCGGCATCGCCGCCCTTTGGCTCCGCCTGGCCCGAGCCCGGCCCCGGCCCCGACGCAGGGTCCAGTCCCGACCCCGACCCCGGCCCCGGCCCCGGCCCCGGCCCCGGCTCCTCCCGGGGCCCGCGGAGGACACAGGCGGCGCGGCCGCTGCCGCCGCCTCCGCTGCGGCTTCCCCGGCCCGAGCTCCGCCGCTCGGCAGCGCGGCCGCCGGCCCCGAGCCGCCGCTGTCCCGTGTCAGGGAGCGAAGGCCTGGCGATGGCCGGCCCGGGGCGCTTGAGGGGCGCTCGGGGGCCGGTGCTGGCCCCGGGCCGAGCGCTGACAGCCGCGTCCCGCCCGCAGGGAAGGCGCAGCGGGGCCTGAAGGAGCAGTACCGGCTGGGCTCGCTGCTGGGGCGCGGCGGCTTCGGCAGCGTCTTCGCGGCCACGCGGCTCTCGGACGGCGCCCCGGTGAGCGGCGGGGCCGGCGGCGGGCAAGGGACGAGGAGGGGGAGGAGGAGGAGGAGGAGGAGGAGGAGGAGTGGGATGGACAGGCGACGAGCTGAGCCCGCTGCTGCCCTTGGCTTGCAGGTGGCCATCAAAAGGGTGCCACGGAACAGCGTGCAGCACTGGGGCGAGCTGGTGAGTGAGCGGGGCCAGCGGCAGAAGCCGGGCCGTGCCGGGCGGGGATGAGCCGAGGCCCGGCAGGGTGGGAGCCTTTGGGACGCCTGGAGGGAGAGCGGGCGTGGGGCCAGCGCAGGGCGCAGAGCATCCCGGGCTGGGTGAGGGCTTCCCCACTTCTGGCACGGCATCGGCCCCACTGACGGCATCGTGCTCCTCCCGCAGCCCGACGGCACCAGCGCACCGCTGGAGATCGTGCTGCTGGCCAAGGTGTCCACTGGCTTCTCCGGGGTCGTCCAGCTGCTGGAGTGGCGTGAGTTCCCCAACGACATCGTGATGGTGCTGGAGCGCCCGGAGCGGTGTCAGGACCTGCATCATTTCATTCGGGCACGGGGCTTCCTGTCCGAGGAGGTGGCGCGGGAGCTGTTCCGCCAGGTGCTGGAGGCCGTGCGGCACTGCACCAGCTGCGGGGTCCTGCACCGCGACATCAAACCAGCCAACATCCTGGTTGACCTGGCCACCGGGCAGGCCAAACTGATTGACTTTGGCTGTGGCACCTACCTGCAAGAAACAGCCTACATTCACTTTGCAGGTGAGCCCACGCAGGGGTGTGCTCCTGGTGCCGGCATCTCATGGCCCAACATCTCACAGCCCAAGCTGGGTGTGGCAGCAGGGATTCTCCCTTTTGCTGCCCTTCATGGCACTGAGATCTCAGCCAAGTTGCTTTTGAGCAGGGTTGGGTGGGGAGGCAGCTTCCAGCCCTGCTGGCAGCCTTTGCCCACCACTCTGCCCAGGACTGGGGCTGGGGCTGGAGCAGCCAGCCGGACAAAAACAGCCGTGGGTGGGGATAGCAGAGAGGGGTGGTTGGAACCTGTGCCCCAGCCAGTTTGGTGTGCAGGTGAGAAAGGGCCTTGACTGCTCCACTCACCTGGTTTGCTTTGGCTTCCTAATGTTTTTTGGGGCAATGCAGGCAGGTTGGATGAAGGCATGGTTTTTCCCCCAGCACTGACTGGGTTTTTGTCATGGTCGGGCCTTGCCGGGGCTGCCGCTGCCCTCTTCCAACACCAGTGGCTTCTCTTCCAACCCCAAGTCATGACACCAGTCCCAGGTGCTGGCGAGAGGGCAGTGGTCACCCTGTGTGCCACTGGGGCAGCCCCCAGACGGCCAGGGATGCTGGGGCCAGGCTCTGGGAGCAGCAGCATCCCCCTGCTGAACTCCATCTGTATTCCATAGGAACACGCTCCTACAGCCCCCCGGAATGGACCCACTTTGGCTGGTACTACGGCAAGCCAGCTACCATCTGGAGCCTGGGCATCGTGCTGCACCAGATGGTCTGCGGGGAGCACCCTTTCATGTGGGGCCAGAAGATCAGCTGGGACCAGCAGCTCTCGCTGCCACAACGGCTCTCTCCAGGTGCATCCTCTTCTCTGGGCACGGGGGGAATGCCAGTGCTGGGAGACAGCAGCGGGCTCGTCAGCATCCCGCTCTGGCAGCTGCTGAGGAGGTGGCACATGTCCTGCTCTCCTGCTCTCCTCCAAAACAGGGAATCGATGGGAAAGCTTAGGCCCAGCTCTGAGCACCTCCAGCATGGCCTGGGCACGGGAATAGTGGGGCAAAGGCAACAGGAGCCTTCTGCAGCTGACCGGCGGTTTCTGGTTTCTGTGCCCAGAGTGCCGAGATCTGATCAGGCGGTGTTTATCCATGCTGGACGTGGAAAGGCCCTCCTTAGAAGAGCTGTTGTGTCATCCTTGGATGCAGGATATTCATCTGCCCTAGAAGAAGGGAGAGAGCCACAGGCCCCCTTTGATGCAGGGCCCTGGTAAGTCAGAGCTGCACACATGCCTTGGCAATCAGAAGCAAAGGAGCCAGACTTTTTGTCCTGCCTGTGTCACTGCCCAGGGCTCATCAGATGGGAACACGCAGCCCTTGTGCTGGAGCTGAGCTGCTCTGCCCAGCACTGGTGGCCGCCATGCAAGCTGGTTTTGCTTGTCCTGGTTCCCGGACAGCTGGGGCCCTGGGCAGAGCCCTGACAGCCTGGTCTCACCTCAGGGAAGGAGAAGGAGCCCCTGGAGAAGCTCTACCAGGTGGGAATGCTGCTGCTGCTGGAGCCAGCAAGGAGTACATCAAGGATGACAACCTCTTCCTGCACCTGGCTTCTGGCCAGCTGAAGATGATGGACTTGGATTCTGGCACCTTCTTCCAAGCCAGGCTCCCCAGCGAATTTGCAGATGAGTCCACACCCGGGGAAATGCTCCCAGATTTGGGCATTGCCCAGCCTGGCTGGGAAGCAAAGGTTCCCCCTTTGCTGGGGGGATGCAGCTGATCCTTCAGTCGGCTGCCCAGCTGCTTTTGGCAGGGCTGGGGGCATGGGCTGGGCTGGCTACGAAATGGGAGTGGGCTCCTGGCCCTGCCAACAGCCCCCAGCAGCCACCGTGGCCCGGGCTGGGGCTGGGGCTGGGGCAGCCAGCCCGACACAAACCAACGCCCATGGTGGGAGCAGAGGTGGGGCTCCAGAACCTGTGCAGGGGCTGCTTTGCTGTGCAGGCAAGGAAGGGCTTGGGCTGCTCCACTGCCCTTGTGTGCTTTGGGATCACTGTTATTTTGGGGGGCAGTGCAGGGGGGAAGGGAGATAGCGAGGGCTTCCCTCACCCATGGGTGGGTTTTTCCCCAGCATGTTGGGGTTGGGCCTTCCTGAAGCCCCTGACAGAGATGCTATTTTTTACATTTTTTCTCTTTTCCCAGTTTTGTCTGTAATCTATTTTCAATAATTTGTTGGGGTTTTTTTTGTAGAGAAGCATTCTAGGACGCCCAGTCAGGGTCGGGAAGTGCTTGGGAGCAGCTGTGGTGTGGATGGGCCGTGCCCTTGGAGAAGGCTGAGGACATCGTTTGGGACCAGCTTTTCTTCCAGCCGTGGAGGGCGTGAGGTGGGTCCCTGTCTGCTTGGCAGGGTGGGATCAGAGCTTTTGGGAGATGGCAGCGAGCACAGGAGCATCCTGCTCTGGGCAGCTGCTGAGGAGGTGGATGTGCCCTGGCTGGCTGCAGGCTGGGCACATGTGCTGCCCTCCTGCTCTGCTCCCAAAGGCAGCAGTGATGGGCAGCTCTGGGCACAGCTCTGGGCACAGCCAGCATGGCCTGGTGTCACGATCCACCCTCACGGACAGGATTGTGATTGTTCGTTATCTGCTCTCAGGGTACAAAACACCAACACGGCAAGGGGGTTTGCAGTAACAATCAAAATCAGTGTACTTTATTGAATGATCACAGCCAAATGCATTGGAGGGGATTGGGGAAGAGAGAGAGACAGAGAGAGAGAAAGAAACCCTGAAGGAAAGAAAAGGAAAAGAGAGAAAGAATAAGTATATCTACCAACATAGAGGTGATGTAATTCCAGTCAGGGTCCAGCTGACGTCCAGTCGAGGAGTCGCCTTCACGTTGGGGGAGATCTCGAGTTAGCTAGCTGACTCGAGGGGTTTTTATTAGAATTTTCCTTTGAAAGTTGGGAAGGAGGGGGGAAAAGATACAATTGTCTTATGATCTCAGCAGTGGGGCAGAGCCATTGTTTTCCCTGGTTCAGTGGTCACTGCCTGCAGGCAAACATCTCAGTTTGATCAGCTGTTCTCCCCCACACACACTGCCCTCCTCCTCCCCCCAGGTTACAGGTTTCAGTCCTTGAGGAGAAAAGGAGTCTTTTCCATATAGGGGTTTCATGTCTCAGTCTTGGAGGGAGTGGCTTCTCCCATCTCAGTCCATCTGCCACGGTGGTTGTACAGTAGATGAAGGGTCTTTTGTGGAGACCACCAAAGGGTAATTCCAGAAGAGAGTCCAGCCAGGCTTGGGGGTGGAAAACTCCAGGCCATTGTCACAGCGCGATGCAGGCGGAGGAAGGTCAAGGTGCTCCTTGTCCTTTCACTGGGAGCAGTGTAGCATGAGGTGGACAAACGCACCTGTGAACAATAACTCAAGTTCCAGTCCCGGGGCCTTGGCAAGCCCCACCAAACCAGGATGTAGGATCCTCTTTTGGTGGTCTCAGTTTTTTCACAATGATCGTGAGGCAGATGAGAAAGCAATTTTGGGCAGAGTCTTACACCCTGGCAGGAAGGTCTCCTTGGATTGCTGCAGATCCAGGTTCTGACTGTGGCTCTGTTCCTCTCTCTTCCAGCCCTTCAAGGCCTGAGTGAAAACGACAGCCCCTCCCACATAAGCACCTTTGTTCAGGCGATGTTCCAGGGAAGAGCTGCAGAACTACTTTCATCTGCTGCCTCAGAAGAACCAGTGTCTCCTGAAGACCTCCAGATCCCTTGGAAGATGAGACCACCTGGAGACCAGAGGAGACCAGCTGGAGCTCCAGGCACAGCTGATGACTGGCACAGCTGAGCCTGTGGGAAGCTCCCATAGCTCCTGCCTTCCCCCTCCCTGTTGACAGCTCCCTCCCTCCAGCCCTCAGACCCTGCCCATCCCCTTTCTTCCCTCCCAGCTCATCCCCTTGCTTTGCCTTCCATTAATAAACACTTTGTCTTCTGTGCTTTACCTGCATCTCTGTGGAGCTGAAGCGATGCAAATCCAGAGCCCTGGGACACACAGGCCCCTCCTGCCGTTCTCTTCCACGCTGAGTTTTGTGCACAGACCCAGAGGAACGAGGGCAGATCAGGCTGGAAAGGTGCCTGTGCTGAAGGCCCAGTTCCACAACACTGTGGAGTTACAGATCTTGCTGAGCACCCGGGAGCCCCTGGATTTTGGAAGAGCCAAGCCAAGGATGTTCTGAACCCAGCTGTGAGGGATTCCATGGCAAGCATCCACGGAGGGCAAAGGAGCTTGGAATGCAGGAAGGTTTCAAGAAGAGCTTCCTGAAAGCCCAGCAGTGCTCCATCCCTGCACAGGATCAGGAAGAGGGCAGAACCAGAGACCACCAGGGCTTAACAGAGAGCTTTGGGTGTGCCTGAGAGCAGATGAAGCAGCAGCACGGTGCCCGAGACTCGGACGCGCGACCGTGCCAGTGCCCGGAGCTCTGTCAGGCAGTGCCGGGATCCCGGGTGTGGTTCTGGTCCCCACAACCAAGGAATGGCAGCCCCAGCCTCAGAGCCAGTCAGAAAGCCAAGCAAGTGAGACCAGAGGGAGGGCAGCCTTCCAGTTTCTCTTGGGCATGGACACAAAACAACCCCTGCTGCTTCTTCCTCCGCCTGTGTGTGGGGTGTGCTGGTGGCAGAGGCAGCCAGGTTGTGCTCTGCGTTCCAAAGCCTGTTGAGAGCGGGCATGAAAAGCGCTGCGTGCACAGCAGAGAGTCCTGGAAGGGGCTGGCAAGAGCGTGCTGTGGGGACAGGGCTCTGGGCTCTGGCCGGGAACAGCCTGGGTTTGCTGCCGTGAGCGCAGGCAGGAGTTGAGGCAGCTGAAGAGGCAGCGGGCAGCTTGTGTTTCCAGAGGGCCTGGGGCTGCACCTCTGAACCTCCACTGGACACACACTTGGGAGAATGTGAGCTAGAGCTGGAGTGCCTGTCCTGAAAGGACCTGGAGTCATTCAGCCTTGCCAGCTTTTCTTAACAGTGTGTTGGTGTTCCCCAGGAAAGCTTCACATGTGGGGAAATGCCTTTGGAGGAAAGGGGCTTGCTTCTCAAGGAAAGTGCTTCCCAGGCAGCTCCCAGTGAGGGAGGTGCAAGTGTCCCCCTGGGGCTCTCTGTGCTCCTTTCAGTCCTTGAGGCCCATTGCACTTGGCACAGGGGCAGGGCAAGGGAGAAGGCTGTGAAGAGCAGGTTTGGCATCCGCCTGGACCTGCAGAGACCAACCCAAGCACCTGCAGCACGGTGTGTTCCCCTCCTTTGGGCAGAGGTGTGAGCAGGAGCATCTCTGTCCAGCCACGAGCCCCAAAGCTGTCTTTGAGAGCTGTGAATTAAAAGGCCTTTACGCACACACTTTTCTCATCTTCCCTTTCTGCTGTGTTTCAACTCTTGCCAATATGCATTTGCCTCTTGCTTGGAGGAAGCTGCTGTGGCCCAGGGCCAGCACAGGGCTGGGCTGGGTGGGCCAGGCAGCGTGGAGAGTCTTGGCTGATCTTGCTGTGTCCCTGGCCTCAGAAAAGGCTTGGAAGCTTTGCCTGCCAAGGTGTCCTGCTCATTGACTCTCCCTGTGCATCCTGGAGAGAACAAGGTGGGCATTTCTGGCAGCTGGGCATCAGCAGGCCTTAAAATGGGGGCGAGTTGTGGAGCGAGCCCAGCTGAGATACCCTGAGAGGAGCCCAGTGCTCCTTGCTCCTCTCTGCTGACACGTTTGTCTGGTTTTGGGATGAGCCTGGCTGTGTGAGGGGTGCTACGTGGACACGAGACAGCCGGTCCTGTCCCGCTGGGTCCCAGCAGTGCCTCGCAGCAGTCCTGCATCCACGTCAGGATGCTGGCCAAGAGAGGTCCTGGAAGCTGAGGCAGCTGATTTTCAGCTTGTGCAGGTGCCTACAGGTCAAGGCCAATGATGTTCCCTCAGGATATAGCAGTCCTGAGGGGTCTCCCTCATTCAAAGAAATCGGCAGACAAATGCATTGTCTGCCAAAAGCCCTTTTATTGACCTGGCAGGAAAACAGGAGTCTGCAGCCCACTAAAATGCTTCTCCACCATGTATACATGTCAGTGGGTTGATGTAGGAATTGTATCAAAAATGCCATCCATCTTTAAACTGCTGACGTGATTCGACAGGCAGGGGGTTAGAAATACACTGTGTCACATTCCTGTACTTGAAGCTGGTGTCCAGGTGCTGGCCAGGAGCGCTCTCCATGCCCTAAAGCAGCACAAAGTCTTCCTCATGGCTTCCCTGCACAGGGCTGATTCTGTACTTGCCCTTAGTTCTGCTGGCAGACCATGTCTAAAGCTTTTTGTCAAGTCACTCTCAGTCAATCAGGCCTGCCAGGTTTTTCTTCTGCTCACTGGTGCAAGTACTCCTGTGTGTCTGTGCTAAGTACTTGTTGGCTAATGGGAATTGCTTGTGCTTCCTTATGTCAAACAAGGGCCTTGTTCATTGCCAAAGGGGCCTGAGGCCACCCTGCTCCTGGTGGCAGCAGTTGCTTTCCTGTGGAATGTCCCACCTCCCCCAGGAGTGAAGAGGGAGCTGGAGAAAGAGCTTGCCAGGCTGCTCTCCATCCTTTCCCAGCAGTGCTGGCTGAGTGGAGCAGTCCCAGCGGAGCGCCAAGGTGCCAATGGAACAGCCGTGCCCAGGAAGGCTCGCTGGGAAGGGGGATCCAGGAGCCACAGGCCTGGCAGCCTGAGCTTGCCAGCGGGGAAGGCCTTGGAGCAGATCCTCCTGAGTGCCATCCCACGGCACGTGCAGGGAACCAGGGCGTCTGCTGGAGGCTGGGACAGCTCTGCGGAGGGACAGGGACAGCTGGGGGTCCTGGCGGGGTGTTGAGGGATTCTGTGCGGGAGTTGAGGGGGGTTGGTGTTGGTGGGGTGTTGGAGAAAGTTGTGTGGAAGGTGAGAGGTGTTGCCTGGAATTTGAGTCACTTTGAAGGCAGCATCTGTGGTTTGGCACAGCGTTGGTTAGGGAGGGCAGAAAGAACATCTGTGACTTTTCCTGTTCATGCTCCTGATTCTCCTGCAGGGAACAAGAGGGGAGAGCTGGACTTTACTGGCCACTGAGATATCTGTACCAGCGGGAGGATTAGCCCTCTTGCCATCTACTTCTTTCTTTGGGTACTTTTGTAACACCAAGTGAACTTGCATTTCCTTGAAGCTTTTATTCATTAAGAGAATTAGGATATTATCATCCCTTCATAGAAAACCATTTTCAAACCAAAGAATGGCCCTTTTTTTTCCTCTGTGTAGTGTTATGTTCTGTAAAGTGACTCTCAGTGGATGACATGAAGGCAAATGAGTCACTGCTTTGAGATGGGAAGCAAAATTCCAACTCTTCACCTTCTCAGGCCATCCCAATGAATTTGGGAAGTTTGCAACTTTTTGGAGCTACTGGAGGTGAGCAATGGGAAGGAAAGCTTTCCTGAACTGAGGATTCTTAAATGCCAGATTCTTCTGTGCCTTTGCTGTGAAGGTGTTTTTCTGCTGAAGGAAATGACTTCAAGGAGAAAATAATTCCAGCATGGAGTAAGAGCTTGTGACAGAGACCAAGTGTTGCCAGCAGTTGCTCCAGGTGCTCCTGCCAACAGCCCCTGCAGGGAGGAGCACAGCCCCCAGTGCACGTGGGCTTTGGCTCCCTGTGGCACAGAAGCCCCCCGGGGGCACGGGTCTCTGGGGCAGGAGATGGGCACCAGCGCTGCCAGGGCTGGGGGTGGCAGCTCTGCTTGGGGGGGACTCTGCCACAGCTGCTGATGCCAGCGCTGCCCGGGCCCCAGGGCTCAGAGCAGCATTGGTGCCCTGGCCCACACGTTCCTTGTCCGTGTCACAGCCGCGGGTTCAGGATGGCCACCAGCTGGGACGTGTCCCAAGGAGGCCGTGCCAGCTTCTCTGGAAGGTCCCGTGCCCTTGCCAGCGCGGCTGCGTCGGCAGCCCTGGGGGCTCCTTCTGCTGCCCTGAGCCCGCAGAGCAGGGCAGCGTTTGCTGATGGTTTGAGCCGCTCCTAAAGACCCTGTCAGGCTGTCTGAGACACTTGGGGCCAGGGATTCCTTCCAAGCTGGGCCACTTTGGGTGGGCTGGGGGCGGCCCCAGGGCAGGGGGCAGTGTGTGCAGGGGCCCTTTGTGACACGGTGCAGCACGGTCAGCGTGGCATGGAACGGGTGTCCAAGGGCCCTTTGTGACACGTGGTGACACAGGAGCTGGCGGTGACAAGACCACGCCACAGTGCTCGGAGCACGCGAAGGGACAGGACGGGACAGAGCGGTGCTGTGAGGAGCCCCCGCACAGCGCACTCGTTCGTGTCTGACCTGCAGCTTTTCCCAGGTGTTATTCCTGCAGCTCTTTGCCAGATCCAGCCATGGAGCGGACACAAGGGCAGGACCCCGCCCGTGGCCTCTTCCGCAGAACAGCGCAGGTACCTGCAGCCATCCCCACCTGCGCTGGGCCTGCTGTCACCGCTCAGCCCAGCACCGCACTTGCAGCATTCCGTGGAACATCCCTGCCTTCTTGCCCTTCTCCTACAGCTGGTCTGCAAATTGATCAAGAGAATTCGGGAGGAAGAGACCAGCACCATGGGCACTGGGCTCAGAGCATACTCGCACATCTTCAAAACCAAGACCAGTGCTGCCCTGCTGGATATGCTCGTAGAGGAGGGCTTTTCCAACCCAAAGCAAGTAAGCAGCCTCTGGCCAGGGTTTCATCCTCCCAGCAATTGCTTGGCCTCCCAAGCCACGCCCGCTGGTCCCTGTGAGCCTTTGAGGCCATGGCAGCGTGCTGGGAAGGGAAGCACTTGTCTGGGGAAGCTGGGGACATTCCTCCCTCTGGCAGCTTTCCAAATCTCCCCGTGCCTTCTCCAGGTGCCCGCCATGGTCAGGTACATCCACCAGTGGCTCATGGCCAATCAGTTTGCTGAGCACAGGCTGAACAGGACCCTGCTGGATCTCACCGAAGCCCAGCCCGCTGACGTACTCATGACGCTGCTGCGTGTGGCCCCATCCTGTGACAGGTATGGGGCCCAGCTGCCCAGAGGGCTCAGGGCTCCCCAGCCCATCAGCCTGTGCAGCCTGTGCCAGGTGTCTGAGCAACAGAGAGTTCCAGGGCCCTCTGGCTGCTCCCTTTGCCAGCCCTGGCACGGCAGTGCCCAAGCCTGCTGCCATGCTGCCTCGCTGCCCCTCAGGGGCCTGTCCCCACAGGGCTGGGCTGCTGGCTGCTGCTGGCCAGTGGCAGTGGGCAGAGGCAGAGCTGGCAGCCAGCTCAGGTCCCCGCTGCTGCCCAGGCCACAGTGCTGTGTCCCAGACCCCCCTGAGACAGAGCTTTAACCCCACAGAGCTGCTCTGACCATGTGGAAGAGCATCATGTGCTCGCCCAGGACTGCCGAGCCTGCGCTGCTGGTACTCCTGGATGTGCTGGGGAGCTGGCATGAGCACAGCACGGGCACCTCCGATGGGGACAAAACGGGTGTCTTTGTCCTGGCTGTGAGTTTCTGCAATTGGCCTTTGCTGGCCCCAAGGCCGCCTCTGCAGCAGCTCTCCATCCTCCTTCCCCCACTGCATCTCCCTGCCTCAGGCGCTGGGCTGAAACCTGGCCCAGGGGCAGCCACAGGGGCACCAGGCCCGGTGCTCCCCCTGCGTCTCTTTGGGCCTCTCCCTGCCGTGCTGGGGCCCTGCCACACGGACACCTCGGCACTGAGCGCTGTCTCGGGGCCTTTGTCCTTTGCAGGCAACTGTGGTGATGTGGAACATCCTCCAGGTGCCCTGTGTCCCACATACGGTGACGGTGTATTTCCCCCGCCTCTTTGTGCATCTGCTCTTCCAAGTGCTCTTCAGCACTCTGGATATGCCAGAGGAGGTGGATACCTTCTGGAAGGGATGCCAAGAGCAATACGGCCTTGCCACCAGCCCCAACAGGTGCTCCATGCCAGTCCTCCTGTCCCTGCCACGTCCCTGGGCAGGAGCCAGTGCTCCCAGCGTGACCTGGGCTTTGCTCTGCACGCAGGTTTGCAGTGCAGACCCTCAAGTCCCTGCTCTGCCGAATGCAGCACGAGGATGTGGTGGTGGCCATGGAACGCAGCTGTGGCTGGGACACGCTGCTGTGTGCTGACACCCAGCACCATGCCGTGGGTCTGCTGGCATGGTGAGACCCCCTTCTCCCCGCTGCCTCTGACATTTGTGCTCTGTGCCCAGGGTGCCCCACACAGTCCCCACGGTCATGGGCCAGAGGGCCTTGTCACCCAGGGACAGCCAAGCAGGCTGGAAAAGGCTGGGAGAGGAGGGTGCCCACAAGGAGCCGCTTCCAAAATAGTCCAGGGCCCCTTGCAGGATGCTGGGCAAAGACCAGACCTCTGTGAGTCAGTCCTGGCAGAGGTTTGTCCCCATGGCCCACAGTCTTGGTTACTTCTTCTCCTGCTGCCAGGGAGATGTCCTGTGTCTCCATCTCCTTGTGTTCCCGGATCGCTCGCTACCTGCTGCGGCTGCTCAGCACACAGGAGCCACGCTGGGAGCTGCCCGCCCTGGCGTTCCTTGTGGAGGTGAGCCTGATGGCCAGCGCTGCCTGGCTGAGCTGCCTCCCAGCTCTCTGCCCTCTCGGAGCCGCAGCTGCCTGGGACGGTGCCCGCGCCCTGTGCTGCTGCCTGGGCCCAGCCCTGTGCGGTTCCGGGCTCCTGCCGGCCGGGTCCCCTGTCACTGCCCTGTGCCTTCCAGGTCCTCGAGCTCCTGCACTTGAGTGAACGCGGTGCTAAGAGAGTCCTGAAAATCTTGTCAAGGCACCTGCGGAGCGAGTGCAGGGAGAGGCGTCGCCTGGCACTCAGGGCCCTGCTCGAGCTCACTGAGGAGCCCTCGATGGTGAGAAGGGGGCAGGGGCTGAGCTGGGGAATGCAGTCGTTTGGGCTCGGCTGGGCTTCGGGCGCTGGGGCAGCTGCTCCCAGTTCTCCTGCCTCCCGGTTCAGCTGCCCGAGTGTTTCAGGAAAGGCCTTTGGCCTTCAGGCCTTGCAGCAGCAGGATGGCATTTCACCACCTTGTGTTCTGCACAGACCAAAAAAATGTGGAGGCTGACTGAAAGTCTTGTGGAGCTCCTGCAGGACGCAGATGGAGAGATAGTTAGCATGGCAGTCATGCTACTCAGCTTTATCATCCTGGACAATGACATGCTGATACCCGGCCCCATCGCACTGCAGCTGCTTGAGGCGCTCGTGCCACTCTTTGACCACGTAAGGCTCGCTGCCCCCAGCCACGGCCACTGGCTGCTGCCCGCACACTTTGTGCCCTGTGCATTTGCAGGCCTGCGCCACGCTGAGCCCCGTGCAGCCAGTGCTGAGGTCTTTTTCTCTTCCTTTCATACAGGACAATAACCAGGCACAGCTGATCTCCATACTGCTCTTCCGAACATTGGTGACTCTTCCACAGGAAAAGGAAAACAAGGCCCTGAAGACACCCCTGTGCCAGAGCCTGCTGCCGCTCTTCTTCCACTGCCACAATGAGAATCGGCTTGTGGCACAGGTGAGGATTCAGGGGCTGCTGCTGTCCCCCTGGCAGGGGGCTCGGCTGCCTCCTGCCCTGGCGCCTGCCGGGCTGCAGCCTCCTCCAGGCCTTGGCACAGGGACGCGGCTCCTGCGCCCTGGGCTGTGGGGCCATCTGCGCGTCTCTGCTGCTCTCCAGGCTTCTGAGGCAACGCTGCTGTGTGTGGCCCAGTTGCTGAAGAGGAGGGATCTTGAAAAAGTGGTGAAGAACAAGAAGCTGTGGAAGTTCACCGAGTGCCTGGTAAGGAGGGGCTGGAAGGCCCAGGCTCAGCCTGGAGCAGCCCCCTGAGCGCGGTGCTCAGCGTGCGGCGCTGGCAGCTGCGCCCCTGCCCGCGGCTGCACCCAGAGGCCGCGCGGGCTCTTCTCCAGGCTCCTGGGGGCCCGAGCCGGGGGCCGATGGAGCCCCGGCCCGGCGGGGCTGCGGGGCAAGCCGGCACCGCGGCTCCCCGGGCAGCAGCCGGCCCTGTGCCCCCTGCAGAGCCCGGCGCCTCAGGGCTGCTGGCCGCGCCTCAGGGCTGTGCGGGCAGGGGAGGCCGGGGCTGGGCGCAGCGAGCGCCCGGCCCAGGGGCTGAGCCCGCGCCGAGCCTGCCCTGCTGCCGCTCTCTGCAGCTGGCACACGACAGGAGCAGAGCGGCCGAGCACCTGCGCCGGGCCCTGCCGTACCTGCGGAAGCCACAGGAGTCCCTGCGAGCGGCGGCCATCAGGTTCCTGGGTGAGCCACGAGCCCGGGCTCCCTCCCCGCCCCGCCGCAGCTCGGCCCCAGCCCCGGCTGCTGCCCCGGCAGCGCCGTCCGGGCCCGGCGCCGTGGAGCCCCGCCTGGCCCGGGCGCTGCTGCCGCCCTCTGGCAGCCGTGCCCTGGGGCGGCAGCGTGCGGCAAGGGCCCGGGCTGAGCCCTGCCGGGCCAGCAGGGCGTGCGGCCACAGCGCTGGCAGCGCCGCGGGCAGGGAGCTGTGCCGCCGGCGCCGTGACAGGCTCTGTGTTCCCAGGGATGGCCGGGCGGCAGCTGAGGGGGCAGCAGCAAGAGCTCCAGCTCCTCTGCAGCGGTGAGTGAGGGCAGCGGGCTGGCAGCGGGGGCTGCCGGGGGCAGCTGCAAGCCCTGCCCCGGCTGCCGAGGGCTCTGCTCCCTGTGCGCACGAGGGGCGGCGTGGGCAGAGCGCACCGAGATTTCAGGGCCACGTGGGGCATTCGTGGCCAGCAGCTGCGGGCTGATCCCCTTGGTCCCTGCTCCCTCCTGGCCATGGCTAGAGCCGGCTGGCATGGCCCTGGCAGGGGGCTCTCCTCGGGTCCCCTCAGATGCGGGATCTGACCGTGGCTCTGTTCCTCTCTCTTTCAGCCCTTGAACACCTGACAAAGGACATCAGCAGTGCCTTGTCAGACGAGGCACTTCAAACATTGTATGTCCTGCGGGCACTGCAGAGTGAGCCATATTCCATCTTCCAGAGGCTGCAAGATCGGCTCCGCAGGGCATGGAGGACACGGCCTCGTCTGTCGGGGCTCGGCTGGCTGCGCTGCTGCAGCTCTGCAGAGAGCTGATCCCAGAGGCTCTGTCTGCTGGGGCCACCTGGGCCAGCGGCAATTTTCTGTTTCTTTAAGATTGTTCTTTTCTTCTATTTGTTTATTCTTTAGCATATGAATATAGGATGTGTTGTACTAGCCAGACTGCCAGGAGCTTTCTTTTGCTGCCCAGGGTCTGCAGGGCATAGGGCAAGAGGGGGAAAAGGGTGCTTGGGCTCAGCAAGCTGCCCAGGCGTGCAGTGTTGCAGGGAAAGTGGCCAGAAGCCCCTTGGCCTTTGGTGGTTCTGCTGAAGCCTTTGTGCTGCCGGCAGAGCGGGTGGGCAGGGGCCGGAGCTGCGGGGATCCCTGCGAGAGCGGTGCCTGCAGATGGCCACAAGCCCTGTGCCAGGCAGGAACCGCCATCTGCGTCCTCCTGCCCGTGTGCTGCTGGCTGCATTGCTGAGGGCTCCCAGGTGCCTCTTGATGGGGCTCCTCTGCAGCTCCTGTGGGGCTGCGGCGCTGCTGCCGGGCAGCTTGGCCGGGCTGGGGAACACCCTGAGGGGACGGGGCCAGAGGGATGAGGGGCTGCGAAGCCCTGACAGGACAAGGCAGTGGGAGGGCACGAGGGGGATGTGTGAGGGACTGGGTGGCTGTAACGTTGGCTCGGGGAGGGTGGAGACAAAGAGACCACTCACCCCGATGTTCATGTGGCAAACACAGAGCGTTTATTCTCAAGCCCTTCCTTAGAAAGGGCCTTTGAAAAACCCAGCCTGGACAATTTCATTGCTCTGATCTCTGTGCCCCTTCAGGCTCTGGCCAGTGAAATGCTGCAGCCGTGGCAGAGATGTGACTGGGCGAGGCCCCTGTCAGTCCCAGCAGGGCTGGTGCATTCACACAGTGCTAGCCAGCCTGCGCTGGGACACACGGCAACAGAGTGCAAGGCACAGCTGCGGGGGCTGCCCAGGAACCTCAGCTCTGGCAGCACTGTCTGCCCCAAGCTCCAGGGGCTGCAGTGGGAGCCCGGCTGGGCTCTGCCCTGGGGCCATCCTGCAGGGACAGCTGGAAACAGGCAGCATTCCCTTGCCACAAACAGCCAAGCCAGGGCTGCAGGGCAGCTGCTCCAGTGTAAGACTCTGCCCAAGATTGCTTTCTCATCTGCCTCACGATCGTCGTGAAAAAGACCGAGACCACCAAAGGAGAGAGAGTCCTACATCCTGGTTTGGTGGGGGTTTGCCAAGTTCCCGGGACTGGAACTTGAGTTATTGTACCTCACGCTACACTGCTCCCAGTGAAAAGGACAAGGAGCATCTTGACCTTCCTTCGCCTGCACCGCTCTGTAACAATGGCCTGGAGTTTTCCACCCCGAAGCCTGGCTGGACTCTCTTCTGGAATTACCCTTTGGTGGTCTCCACAGAAGACCCTTCATCTACTGGACAACCACCGTGGCAGATGGACTGAGATGGGAGAAACCACTCCCTCTAAGACTGAGACATGAAACCCCTATATGGAAAAGACTCCTTTTCTCCTCAAGGACTGAAACCTGTAACCTGGGGGAGGAGGGCAGTGTGTGTGGGGAGAACAGCTAATCGAACTGATCATGTTTGCCTGCAGGCAATGAAGCAGGAAAATAATAGCTCTCCCCACTGTTGAGATCATAAGACTATTGTATTCTTTCCCCCCCTCCTTCCCAACTTTCAATATAAAAGGCCCCTCAAGTCAGCAAGCCTCTTGAGATCTCCCCAGCGTAAAGGCGACTCCTCGGCTGGACACCGACTGGACCTCGAAGAATTGCATCGCCTCTATGTTGGTAGATATACTTACTCTGTCTTTCCTTCCTTTCCTGTAGGGTTTTTCTCTCTCTCTCTCTGTCTCTCTCTCTGTCTCTCTCCCCCAATTCCCTCCAATGCATTTTGCTGTGATTGTTCAATAAAGTACATTGATTTTGTTACTGCAAACCCACACTGATTTTGTTACTGCAAACCCCCTTGCTGTGTTGGTGTTTTGTACCCTGAGATCAGATAACGAACCATCACAATCTTATCCATGAGGGTGGATCGTGAAACTCGGGCACCGTGCTGCTGCTTCATTTGCTCTCAGGCACACCCAAAGCTCTCAGTTAAGCCCTGGTGGTCTCTGGTTCTGCCCTCTTCCTGATCCTGTGCAGGGATGGAGCACTGCTGGGCTTTCAGGAAGCTCTTCTTGAAACCCTCCAGCATTCCAAGCTCCTTTGCCCTCCGTGGATGCTTGCCATGGGATCCCTCACAGCTGGGTTCAGATCATCCTTGGCTTGGCTCTTCCAAAATCCAGGGGCTCCAGGGTGCTCAGCAAGATCTGTAACTCCACAGTGTTGTGGAACTGGGCCTTCAGCACAGGCACCTTTCCAGCCTGATCTGCCCTCGTTCCTCTGGGTCTGTGCACAAAACTCAGCGTGGAAGAGAACGGCAGGAGGGGCCTGTGTGTCCCAGGGCTCTGGATTTGCATCGCTTCAGCTCCACAGAGATGCAGGTAAAGCACAGAAGACAAAGTGTTTATTAATGGAAGGCAAAGCAAGGGGATGAGCTGGGAGGGAAGAAAGGGGATGGGCAGGGTCTGAGGGCTGGAGGGAGGGAGCTGTCAACAGGGAGGGGGAAGGCAGGAGCTATGGGAGCTTCCCACAGGCTCAGCTGTGCCAGTCATCAGCTGTGCCTGGAGCTCCAGCTGGTCTCCTCTGGTCTCCAGGTGGTCTCATCTTCCAAGGGATCTGGAGGTCTTCAGGAGACACTGGTTCTTCTGAGGCAGCAGATGAAAGTAGTTCTGCAGCTCTTCCCTGGAACATCGCCTGAACAAAGGTGCTTATGTGGGAGGGGCTGTCGTTTTCACTCAGGGCTTGAAGGGCTGGAAGAGAGAGGAACAGAGCCACAGTCAGAACCTGGATCTGCAGCAATCCAAGGAGACCTTCCTGCCAGGGTGTAAGACTCTGCCCAAAATTGCTTTCTCATCTGCCTCACGATCGTCATGAAAAAACTGAGACCACCAAAAGAGGATCCTACATCCTGGTTTGGTGGGGCTTGCCAAGGCCCCGGGACTGGAACTTGAGTTATTGTTCCCAGGTGCGTTTGTCCACCTCATGCTACACTGCTCCCAGTGAAAGGACAAGGAGCACCTTGACCTTCCTCCGCCTGCATCGCGCTGTGACAATGGCCTGGAGTTTTCCACCCCGAAGCCTGGCTGGACTCTCTTCTGGAATTACCCTTTGGTGGTCTCCACAGAAGACCCTTCATCTACTGGACAACCACCGTGGCAGATGGACTGAGATGGGAGAAACCACTCCCTCTAAGACTGAGACATGAAACCCCTATATGGAAAAGACTCCTTTTCTCCTCAAGGACTGAAACCTGTAACCTGGGGGAGGAGGGCAGTGTGTGTGGGGAGAACAGCTAATCGAACTGATCATGTTTGCCTGCAGGCAATGAAGCAGGAAAACAATAGCTCTCCCCACTGTTGAGATCATAAGACTATTGTATTCTTTCCCCCCCTCCTTCCCAACTTTCAATATAAAAGGCCCCTCAAGTCAGCAAGCCTCTTGAGATCTCCCCAGCGTAAAGGCGACTCCTCGGCTGGACACCGACTGGACCTCGAAGAATTGCATCGCATCTATGTTGGTAGATATACTTACTCTGTCTTTCCTTCCTTTCCTGTAGGGTTTTTCTCTCTCTCTCTCTGTCTCTCTCTCTGTCTCTCTCTCCCCAATTCCCTCCAATGCATTTTGCTGTGATTGTTCAATAAAGTACATTGATTTTGTTACTGCAAACCCACACTGATTTTGTTACTGCAAACCCCCTTGCTGTGTTGGTGTTTTGTACCCTGAGATCAGATAACGAACCATCACAATCTTATCCATGAGGGTGGATCGTGAAACTCGGGCACCGTGCTGCTGCTTCATTTGCTCTCAGGCACACCCAAAGCTCTCAGTTAAGCCCTGGTGGTCTCTGGTTCTGCCCTCTTCCTGATCCTGTGCAGGGATGGAGCACTGCTGGGCTTTCAGGAAGCTCTTCTTGAAACCCTCCAGCATTCCAAGCTCCTTTGCCCTCCGTGGATGCTTGCCATGGGATCCCTCACAGCTGGGTTCAGATCATCCTTGGCTTGGCTCTTCCAAAATCCAGGGGCTCCAGGGTGCTCAGCAAGATCTGTAACTCCACAGTGTTGTGGAACTGGGCCTTCAGCACAGGCACCTTTCCAGCCTGATCTGCCCTCGTTCCTCTGTGTCTGTGCACAAAACTCAGCGTGGAAGAGAACGGCAGGAGGGGCCTGTGTGTCCCAGGGCTCTGGATTTGCATCGCTTCAGCTCCACAGAGATGCAGGTAAAGCACAGAAGACAAAGTGTTTATTAATGGAAGGCAAAGCAAGGGGATGAGCTGGGAGGGAAGAAAGGGGATGGGCAGGGTCTGAGGGCTGGAGGGAGGGAGCTGTCAACAGGGAGGGAGGAGGCAGGAGCTATGGGAGCTTCCCACAGGCTCAGCTGTGCCAGTCATCAGCTGTGCCTGGAGCTCCAGCTGGTCTCCTCTGGTCTCCAGGTGGTCTCATCTTCCAAGGCATCTGGAGGTCTTCAGGAGACACTGGTTCTTCTGAGGCAGCAGATGAAAGTAGTTCTGCAGCTCTTCCCTGGAACATCGCCTGAACAAAGGTGCTTATGTGGGAGGGGCTGTCGTTTTCACTCAGGGCTTGAAGGGCTGGAAGAGAGAGGAACAGAGCCACAGTCAGAACCTGGATCTGCAGCAATCCAAGGAGACCTTCCTGCCAGGGTGTAAGACTCTGCCCAAAATTGCTTTCTCATCTGCCTCACGATCGTCATGAAAAAACTGAGACCACCAAAAGAGGATCCTACATCCTGGTTTGGTGGGGCTTGCCAAGGCCCCGGGACTGGAACTTGAGTTATTGTTCCCAGGTGCGTTTGTCCACCTCATGCTACACTGCTCCCAGTGAAAGGACAAGGAGCACCTTGACCTTCCTCCGCCTGCATCGCGCTGTGACAATGGCCTGGAGTTTTCCACCCCCAAGCCTGGCTGGACTCTCTTCTGGAATTACCCTTTGGTGGTCTCCACAGAAGACCCTTCATCTACTGGACAACCACCGTGGCAGATGGACTGAGATGGGAGAAGCCACTCCCTCCAAGACTGAGACATGAAACCCCTATATGGAAAAGACTCCTTTTCTCCTCAAGGACTGAAACCTGTAACCTGGGGGGAGGAGGAGGGCAGTGTGTGTGGGGGAGAACAGCTGATCAAACTGAGATGTTTGCCTGCAGGCAGTGACCACTGAACCAGGGAAAACAATGGCTCTGCCCCACTGCTGAGATCATAAGACAATTGTATCTTTTCCCCCCTCCTTCCCAACTTTCAATGGAAAATTCTAATAAAAACCCCTCGAGTCAGCAAACTCGAGATCTCCCCAACGTGAAGGCGACTCCTCGACTGGACGTCAGCTGGACCCTGACTGGAATTACATCATCTCTACGTTGGTAGATATACTTATTCTTTCTCTCTTTTCCTTTTCTTTCCTTCAGGGTTTCTTTCTCTCTCTCTCTGTCTCTCTCTTCCCCAGTCCCCTCCAATGCATTTTGCTGTGATCATTCAATAAAGTACACTGATTTTGATTGTTACTGCAAACCCCCTTGCCGTGTTGGTGTTTTGTACCCTGAGAGCAGATAACGAACAATCACAATCCTGTCCGTGAGGGTGGATCGTGACACCAGGCCATGCTGGCTGTGCCCAGAGCTGTGCCCAGAGCTGCCCATCACTGCTGCCTTTGGGAGCAGAGCAGGAGGGCAGCACATGTGCCCAGCCTGCAGCCAGCCAGGGCACATCCACCTCCTCAGCAGCTGCCCAGAGCAGGATGCTCCTGTGCTCGCTGCCATCTGCCAAAAGCTCTGATCCCACCCTGCCAAGCAGACAGGGACCCACCTCACGCCCTCCACGGCTGGAAGAAAAGCTGGTCCCAAACGATGTCCTCAGCCTTCTCCAAGGGCACGGCCCATCCACACCGCAGCTGCTCCCAAGCACTTCCCGACCCTGACTGGGCGTCCTAGAATGCTTCTCTACAAAACAAACCCCAACAAATTATTGAAAATAGATTACAGACAAAACTGGGAAACAAGAAAAAATGTAAAAAATAGCATCTCTGTCAGGGGCTTCAGGAAGGCCCAACCCCAACATGCTGGGGAAAAACCCACCCATGGGTGAGGGAATCCCTCGCTATCTCCCTTCCCCCCTGCACTGCCCCCCAAAATAACAGTGATCCCAAAGCACACAAGGGCAGTGGAGCAGCCCAAGCCCTTCCTTGCCTGCACAGCAAAGCAGCCCCTGCACAGGTTCTGGAGTCCCACCTCTGCTCCCACCATGGGCGTTGGTTTGTGTCGGGCTGGCTGCCCCAGCCCCAGCCCCAGCCTGGGCCACGGTGGCTGCTGGGGGCTGTTGGCAGGGCCAGGAGCCCACTCCCATTTCATAGCCAGCCCAGCCCATGCCCCCAGCCCTGCCAAAAGCAGCTGGGCAGCCGACTGAAGGATCAGCTGCATGCGCCCCAGCAAAGGGGAACCTTTGCTTCCCAGCCAGCCTGGGCAATGCCCAAATCTGGGAGCATTTCCCCGGGTGTGGACTCATCTGCAAATTCGCTGGGGGGCCTGGCTTGGAAGAAGGTGCCAGAATCCAAGTCCATCATCTTCAGCTGGCCAGAAGCCAGGTGCAGGAAGAGGTTGTCATCCTTGATGTACTCCTTGCTGGCTCCAGCAGCAGCAGCAGCCCCACCTGGTAGAGCTTCTCCAGGGGCTCCTTCTCCTTCCCTGAGGTGAGACCAGGCTGTCAGGGCTCTGCCCAGGGCCCCAGCTGTCCGGGAACCAGGACAAGCAAAACCAGCTTGCATGGCGGCCACCAGTGCTGGGCAGAGCAGCTCAGCTCCAGCACAAGGGCTGCGTGTTCCCATCTGATGAGCCCTGGGCAGTGACACAGGCAGGACAAAAAGTCTGGGCTACTTTGCTTCTGATTGCCAAGGCATGTGTGCAGCTCTGACTTACCAGGGCCCTGCAGCAAAGGGGGCCTGGGGCTCTCTCCCTTCTTCTAGGGCAGATGAATATCCTGCATCCAAGGATGACACAACAGCTCTTCTAAGGAGGGCCTTTCCACGTCCAGCATGGATAAACACCGCCTGATCAGATCTCGGCACTCTGGGCACAGAAACCAGAAACCGCCGGTCAGCTGCAGAAGGCTCCTGTTGCCTTTGCCCCACTATTCCCGTGCCCAGGCCATGCTGGACGTGCTCAGAGCTGGGCCTAAGCTTTCCCATCGATTCCCTGTTTTGGAGGAGAGCAGGAGAGCAGGACATGTGCCACCTCCTCAGCAGCTGCCAGAGCGGGATGCTGACGAGCCCGCTGCTGTCTCCCAGCACTGGCATTCCCCCCCGTGCCCAGAGAAGAGGATGCACCTGGAGAGAGCCGTTGTGGCAGCGAGAGCTGCTGGTCCCAGCTGATCTTCTGGCCCCACATGAAAGGGTGCTCCCCGCAGACCATCTGGTGCAGCACGATGCCCAGGCTCCAGATGGTAGCTGGCTTGCCGTAGTACCAGCCAAAGTGGGTCCATTCCGGGGGGCTGTAGGAGCGTGTTCCTATGGAATACAGATGGAGTTCAGCAGGGGGATGCTGCTGCTCCCAGAGCCTGGCCCCAGCATCCCTGGCCGTCTGGGGGCTGCCCCAGTGGCACACAGGGTGACCACTGCCCTCTCGCCAGCACCTGGGACTGGTGTCATGACTTGGGGTTGGAAAAGAAGTCACTGGTGTTGGAAGAGGGCAGCGGCAGCCCCGGCAAGGCCCAACCATGACAAAAACCCACTCAGTGCTGGGGGAAAAACCATGCCTTCATCCACCCTGCCTGCATTGCCCCAAAAAACATTAGGAAGCCAAAGCAAACCAGGTGAGTGGAGCAGTCAAGGCCCTTTCTCACCTGCACACCAAACTGGCTGGGGCACAGGTTCCAACCACCCCTCTCTGCTATCCCCACCCACGGCTGTTTTTGTCCGGCTGGCTGCTCCAGCCCCAGCCCCAGTCCTGGGCAGAGTGGTGGGCAAAGGCTGCCAGCAGGGCTTGAAGCTGCCTCCCCACCCAACCCTGCTCAAAAGCAACTTGGCTGAGATCTCAGTGCCATGAAGGGCAGCAAAAGGGAGAATCCCTGCTGCCACACCCAGCTTGGGCTGTGAGATGTTGGGCCATGAGATGCCGGCACCAGGAGCACAGCCCTGCGTGGGCTCACCTGCAAAGTGAATGTAGGCTGTTTCTTGCAGGTAGGTGCCACAGCCAAAGTCAATCAGTTTGGCCTGCCCGGTGGCCAGGTCAACCAGGATGTTGCCTGGTTTGATGTCACGGTGCAGGACCCCGCAGCTGGTGCAGTGCCGCACGGCCTCCAGCACCTGGTGGAACAGCTCCCGCGCCACCTCCTCGCACAGGAAGCCCCGGGCCCGAATGAAATGATGCAGGTCCTGACACCGCTCCGGGCGCTCCAGCACCATCACGATGTTGTTGGGGAACTCACGCCACTCCAGCAGCTGGACGACCCCGGAGAAGCCAGTGGACACCCTGGCCAGCAGCACGATCTCCAGCGGTGCGCTGGTGCCGTCGGGCTGCGGGAGAAGCACGATGCCGTCAGTGAGGCTGATGCCGTGCCAGAAGTGGGGAAGCCCTCACCCAGCCCGGGATGCTCTGCGCCCTGCGCTGGCCCCACGCCCGCTCTCCCTCCAGGCGTCCCAAAGGCTCCCACCCTGCCGGGCCTCGGCTCATTCCCGCCCGGCACGGCCCGGCTTCTGCCCCTGGCCCCGCTCACTCACCAGCTCGCCCCAGTGCTGCACGCGCTTCCGTGGCACCCTTTTGATGGCCACCTGCAAGCCAAGGGCAGCAGCGGGATCAGCTCGCCGCCCGCCCTGCCCACACCCATCCTCCTCATCCTCCTCCTCCTCCTCCTCGTCCCTTGCCCGCCGCCGGCCCCGCCGCTCACCGGGGCGCCGTCCGAGAGCCGCGTGGCCGCGAAGACGCTGCCGAAGCCGCCGCGCCCCAGCAGCGAGCCCAGCCGGTACTGCTCCTTCAGGCCCCGCTGCGCCTTCCCTGCGGGCGGGACGCGGCTGTCAGCGCTCGGCCCGGGGCCAGCACCGGCCCCCGAGCGCCCCTCAAGCGCCCCGCGCCGGCCATCGCCAGCCCTTCGCTCCCTGACACGGGACAGCGGCGGCTCGGGGCCGGCGGCCGCGCTGCCGAGCGGCGGAGCTCGGGCCGGGGAAGCCGCAGCGGAGGCGGCGGCAGCGGCCGCGCCGCCTGTGTCCTCCGCGGGCCCCGGGAGGAGCCGGGGTCGGGGCTGGGGCCGGGGCCGGGGTCGGGGTCGGGGTCGGGTCTGGACCCTGCGTCGGGGCCGGGGCCGGGGCCGGGCTCGGGCCAGGCGGAGCCAAAGGGCGGCGATGCCGCCCCAGCCCCAGGCACTGATGCCCGCCCAGCAGCGCCACCGCCAGCACGGCCAGAGCCGCACGGAGGCGAGACTGCGGCGGGACGCCCGGGGCCGGGGCCGGGGCCGGGGCCGGGGCAGCCCCGCCCGGGGCCGGGGGCGGGCCGGGGGCATGGCCCGGGCCGGCAGGGGGAGAGGGAGGCGGGGACAGGAGAGGGACGCCGGGAGACGGACCCCGAGAGAAGGGTGCCCGACAGCGGGAAAGGGACAGAAAAAGAGAAATAGAAATAGAGAAAGAGAAAGAGTTTTGTAGAGTCTCTGCTTTTGCTGCCGCCGCCTCTTCCGCTGCTGCTGCTGCCGCCGCTGCCGCCGCTGCAACTGAAGCCCCGGGGCCGTTTGTCCGCGTGTCCGTTCCCCGCTCGCCCCACGAGCCCCACGGCCGAGCCCCGCGCGCCCCGGGACAGCCCCTTGCTCTGTCCAAACACGGCAGCTTTGCAGCCTTGAGCCCACATGCAGAGCCCTGACTCCCGCACACTGCCACAGCAATCCCCTCGCTGCCTGCTCTGCATTGGCCTTGCTCAGCCTCAAACACTGTCGGGCACATTCCCTTGCTCTAGGATTCCTGCCTGAGCCGAGCACTGCCCTTACATCGCCAGTGTTGCTTACCAGTGACAACAGGGGAAGGCAAACTGTGTGTGGCTCCAGGTATTTTAGAGTGTCTAAAACTCGCCAAGTCACTGATCTGAGAGGTGAGGTGCATTTGCAATGAATGGGATGGAGAAGTAGTGCAACATGGAAAAGGGGAACATAGAAATAAATAGAGGAAAACATATTTTTGATTGTTTCTTTCATTTTCATTTCACCTCTGGAAAGCTGTTTCAGTTTTCCAGCAATGTTCTCCTGTCTGCTCTTCTCAAGAACCTCTCCTGGAGAACAAGGGCGAGCTTCTGGCCCAAGATTTGCCAGCAGCTGCAGCTTCTCTTGGCTTTCCACACTGCACTGTGTGCGCAGCAGGACTTTTGCAGCAAAGCAGGAGAAATGTTTGGAGCACTTGACATGTCCTTTCTTTTCCTGGTGGGCTGTGGAGTTGTGCCACTGGTGAAGTTTTCCTTGTGACTGTTTGTGCTGGTTTAGGGCAAATTTTGGGAGAAAACCTGCAAAAGGGGTCAGTCTAGGAAGCAAGTTCAAGCGGCCCCTCCCCCTACTAGTTCAGGCAATGACTTCCCTGGAAAAAAGTGGAAAAAAACCCAGTGTATTTAACAAGTAAAGTATTCACAACCATGGAAAATGAATACTATTAATTAAAACCTCTCCCAGCTCTGAAGAGATGGCAAATTCAGAAAGTCCTTTTTGTGGGTTGTAGTTGGCTCACTCGGGCTCTTCCAAGTCTCTCTGGTGCTGGAATGCAGCGTCCCAGACCTCGGTGGGCCACAGGTGGGAGCTGCCGGTGTTTTCCTGGGTTTTCAGTCCAGAGCAGGTTTAAACAGTTCCAAGAAAAAGGAGAGTCATAGTCAGAGGAACTTCTCTGCCTAAGCCAGCTAAAACCCAAATTGCTAGACCAGGCCTCGGTCTATGGGAAATTTCCAAATCTGGGCACTGGCGGTCCCTGCTAACACCAGCTCTGGATGGTGCCGGAGCCAGAACCTGGAAATTTCCAAATTTTGCCTGTGCCAGCACCAGGAAGTTTTCAGATCTGGGCGCTGGCGCTGCCTTGGCGGGGAATGTGGCGGCACCGGGCAAGTGCCCGATGTTAACTTTGTGCCAGCAGATTGCTGGAATTGTGCTGTGCAGGCATCTGAAAAATTCCAGATCTGGGCACTGGCGGTGTCAGCAAACACCAGATTGGGTTGTTGTAGGTACCCGGTATTTGCTGGGCTTTGGCTTTCTTTGCCAGAAAATTGCATGACTTGGGCTGTGCCAGCACCAGGAAAGTGCCAGATCTGGGCACTGGCGATGCCAGCTAACAGCAAATCTGGGCGGTGCTGGTGCTGGCGCCAGAAAATTTCCAGGTTTTGGCTTTCTGTGCCAGCAATCTGCTGGAATTATGCTGTGCTGCTGCTGGGAAACTGCTGGATCTGAGCACTGGCGGTGCCAGCAAATGCCAGATCTGGGTGGGGCCGGCACCAGGTATTTGCACGGTTTTGGCTTTCTTTGCCAGAAATGCTGGACTCGGGCTGTGCCGGCACCGGGAAATTCCCACATCTGGGCACTGGTGGTGCCAGCAAACACCAGATCTTGGCATTGCCAGTGCCGGTAGCAGGGAATTGCCAGATTCTGGCCTTTTTTACCAGAAAACTGCTGGACTTGGCTCTGCCAGAACAGGGAAATTTCCAGATCTGAGCACTGGCGGTGGCAGCGAACACCAGGTCTGGGCACCTGTATTGGCATCAGGAAATTGCTGGGTTTTGGCTTTCTTTGCCATAAAATTGCTGCATTTGGGCTGTGCTGGCTCTGAGAAATTGCCAGATGTGGGCACTGGCAGTGCCAGCGCACACCAGATCTGGCAGGGAATGTGCCGGCTCCGGGAAATTGCCAAATATTAACTTTCTGTGCCAGAAAATTTCTGGAATTGGGCTGTGCAGACATCTGAAAAATTCCAGATCTGGGCACTGGCAGTGTCAGCAAACACGAGATGGGGTTGGTGTAGGTACCAGGTGTGATAGATATTTAATAAATTCGTGCTCGTAAAAGTATATATGTGAAATAAAATATGTTTAGAAAACGTCTGTTAGAAAGAGCAGCAAGGTTTAGAAATCTCACACAGGAACTGGGTAAGGAGTTTCTTCACTGAACGGTGACATCGCAGGTGGCCACTGAATGGGCTTCTGAATTTGCAAGTGAAGGGGCTAGCCACTGCGGAAACACTGGTCGATTTTTCGAACACCTGGGCCATCAGCGGCACCAAGGATAGCCCAGAACTCGCATCTCAACGCTTGGTTCCCGTAACTTGAAATTAATATGAATTTTTCCTGGACACTGGTTCTGTCTATGCCGAGACAGTGTTCTCCACCAGGAGACAGGTTTCTTCCAGCACCGGAGACGGGCTTCCTCCAACACCGGACAGAGAAAGAAAACTACACGAATATTCAAAAAAAAGAAAGTAACAAGAGAAACCTCACTCAGGGCAAGAAAAAGAGTATAAAACCAAAGCTCGCCAGGCAGACTTTGTAAACTTGGGGGGTCCGATGCGATAGAGGTCGGATCTACGTTCACCCAGCAACGAGGCCCAGGCTCGACGCTGTCCCTTTGATTGTGGCTGTCCGAGATTGTATTTCGATTCACAAAATAAAATCTATTTTCCTTAATTTTGATTTGGCTTTCTCAATGAACGATTCGTCCTTATCAGGGTTTTAGCTATAACACAGGTATTTGCTTGGTTTTGGCTTTCTTTGCCAGCAAATTGCTGGAGTTGGGCTCTGCCAGCACCGGGAAGTTTCTGGATCTGGGCAATGGCAGTGCTGGGAAACTCCAGGTCTGGGCAGTGACAGAGCTGGCAACGGAAAATTGCCAGATTTTTCTTTCTTTGCCAGGAAATTGCTGCACTTGGGCTGTGCCAGAATAGGGAAATATCCAGATCTGGGCACTGGCAGTGCCAGAAAAAAAAACACATTTCAGGAAGGAATGGATCTGGACCCCTTCCTTCCTCCCTCCCTCTCTCCCTCTCCCCCAACAAGGTGCCAGGGGTGCTGGACAGCAGCCAGGCAGAAAGGGACCTGGTGGCACTGATGGACAGCAGGCGGGACATGAGCCAGCAGTGTGCCCAGGAGGCCAAGAAGGCCAATGGGTCCTGGCCTGGATCAGGAATGGTGTGGCCAGCAGGAGCAGGCAGTGATTCTTCCCCTGTGCTCGGCACTGGATGGGCAGCGCCTCGAGTGCTGTGTCCAGTTCTGGGGCCCCCAATTTGGGAAGGACATGGAGGGGCTGGAGCGTGTCCAGAGAAGGGCAGCAAGGCTGGTGAGGGGTCTGGAACACAAGAGCTGTGAATAGCGGCTGAGGGAGCTGGGGTTGTTTATCCTGGAGAAGAGGAGGCCCAGGGGAGACAGGGCGGTGTCAGGGCATAGGTTGGACTTGATGATCTCCAGGGACTTTTCCAGCCTTGCTGATTCTGTGATTCTCTGAAACCACCCTTGGAGCAGTTGCAGGAGGAGCCCTGGGCCTCCTCTCCAGAAGCTCCAGCCACCCAGGTGCCTCAGCTTCTCCTGCCAGCCCCAAAGCCCATCCTGTCAGTCCTGCAGAGCCTCTGCAGCTGCTCCTCATTGCCCAGAACAGGGAGCCCCACAGGCAGACACAGCAGGCCAGATGTGCCCCCTGGCCTGGGCTGCCTCTGGCAAGGGAGCAGCACCAGGCACTGCAGGAGCCTGCAGACAATTCCTGCAGCACTTGCAGGATGATCCTGCTCCCCAAGGGACGTTCCCATGGTGCCAGCTCAGGAACTGCAATGGGGAGTGGGGCCAGAGAGGAAAGAGCAAACAGGGAGGGGCTGTTTGCAGGGGAGAGAATTGGGGTGAGCAGTAAGGAAGTAAACTGGACCAGGGAAGAATAAAGAAAGCAATGATGAAGCAAAGGAAATGCTCAGGGCAGTTTGGGGATGGCTGCCAGGCAGCCCTGGCTCTGAGCAACAGCATCTGCAGTGGCACAGGAAACTCCCAGCTGATGGGAACAAACTTTCTGGCTGACTGCAGAGGCCAGGACAAAGCTGAGTGGTTTCCCTGGCATCCCCCAGCCCTTGCTGGCCCCAGGGGCTGATGGCATTAGTGCTCCCTCAGGTTCGTGTCCCCACACCCACACCATGGGGGTGCTCCTGCCTGCCCTGTGCAATGCAAACAGGGGCTCCTGAGCCAGTGCTGCCGTGCCTGTGCCTGCAAGGATGCAGCACCTCTGTGAGCTGGGAGAGAGGCCAGGGCAGCAGAGGGGGGATGTTGTTGGCAGCTCCATGAGGACACTCTGGGACGCTGCCCTGGGCTGTCCAGTGCACTGGGGATGGATCAGCCCCTGCTCTGCTGCTCCTTCCCGTGTCCCCCAGGGCCCTTGCACAGCACCAGCCCTGCTGTTTGTCCCCAGCCTGCCCATGGCCACCCTGGGGCTGCTCACGGGGCTTTTCTGTGCTGAGCCTTGGCCTGGGCGTGTTCCTAACACAGCCTGGGCAAGGAGCCTGGAGCCCCCAGGCCCTGGCCTGAGGCGTCAGCGCTGCCCCAGCAGTGCCCATGGGCTGTCCCTGCTGCAGCCCCGGCACTGCCACCCCCAGGACTGTGCCCAGCCCCGAGAGCACTCAGGCCCTACAGCAACACCAGGGCCACCAGGGCAGCGGGGCAGGGCCACGGCAGCAGCACTGGCAACACCAAGTGCTGCTGCTGCTGGGCACAGCTGCTGGGCCAGCACTGATCTGCCCCCAGCTCTGCACACAGACATTGCTGCTGCAGCTCCAGAGAAGGCAACAAAAGGGCATCTCTGCAGAAAACTCTGCTGGGAGATCCTTTAGTTCATTTAAAGCCACCAAGAGCGCAGCCCCTCATTGATGCAGTCTGGGGCCACTAGGAAGGTGGAGAGAAACAATATGAATAATTGCACAATGGCATTTCTTTGTGGACAACATTAAAATGTAAAACAAAGGAAATGAACCTCCAAAATGAAACCAGCAAGAAGTATCAAAGATGACTTTTATTACAAGGGATTTGCAGAAATTGGCCAGCAGTTTAATGTTTCTGAAAGCATCCAGTCATCAGTCTCCACACTGCAGCCTTGAGCTCCTGGTTCCTCAGGCTGTAGATGAGGGGGTTCAGGGCTGGAGGCACCACCGAATACAGAACTGACATTGACAGATCCAGGGTTGGAGAGGAGATGGAGGGGGGCTTCAACTGAGCAAATATGCCAGTGCTGACAAACAGGGAAACCACGGCCAGGTGAGGCAGGCAGGTGGAAAAGGCTTTGTGCCGACCCTGCTCAGAGGGGATCCTCAGCACAGCCCTGAAGATCTGCACATAGGAGAAAACAATAAACACAAAACAACTAAATACCAAACAGGCACTAACTGCAATGAGTCCAACTTCCCTGAGGGTATTGGATTGTGAGCAGGAGAGCTTGAGGATGTGTGGGATTTCACAGAAGAACTGGCCCAGAGCATTGCCCTGGCACAGGGGCAGGGAAAACGTAGTGGCCGTGTGCATGAGAGCATTGAGAAAGGCATTGGCCCAGGCAGCTGCTGCCATGTGGGCACAAGCTCTGCTGCCCAGGAGGGTCCCGTAGTGCAGGGCTTTGCAGATGGACACGTAGCGGTCGTAGCACATGACGGTCAGGAGTGAATACCCTGCTGTGATAAAGAACAGAAAGAAAAAGACCTGTGCAGCACATCCTGTGTAGGAGATGGTCCTGGTGTCCCAGAGGGAATTGTGCATGGCTTTGGGGACAGTGGTGCAGATGGAGCCCAGGTCGCTGAGGGCCAGGTGGAGCAGGAAGAAGAACATGGGCGTGTGCAGGTGCTGGCCGCAGGCTACGGCGCTGATGGTGAGGCCGTTGCCCAGGAGGGCAGCCAGGGAGATGCCCAGCAAGAGGCAGAAGTGCAGGAGCTGCAGCTGCCACGTGTCTGCCAATGGCAGCAGGAGGAAGTGGCTGATGGAGCTGCTGTTGGACACTTGCACTGTCTGGCATGAGGATCTGTATAAAAAGTCATCATGGAATGGTTGGGTTTGGAGAGGACTTTCAAATGCCAGCACAGCTTGTTGGCCCTTTCCCCCCACTGCCTGCCCAGGGCTCTGCTGCCTGGAGCAGAGTCCCTGCCAGCAGCTGCTTCCCTGTGCCCGGAGCTGGGCCCTGCCAGTGCTGCCAGAGCCCAGCCCAGCCCTGGGGGCTCAGTTCTGCCCTGCAGACCCCTCCCAGCCCTGGCACTGCTCAGGGGCAGCTCTGGCTCTGCAGGCTCTGATGGCAACGTCAGAGCAACCCTGAGGAGGCTGGAAAAGTGACACTGATGCTGCCTCTAAGGGGCCCTGTGCTGATTTCTGTCACTGCCTGGTTTATTAACATCTGAGAGAATTTTCTTTTGATTTTTCTCAACCTGAACTGAGAGATGAATATCTGTGTGCAATTTCCTATCCAGGCAACCCAGAGTAGTAGATTTAAAATGCAGACTTTTCCCCTTCATGCAGCATCCTCACCACACAAGGAGAACACTTCCAAGCCTTACCAGCTGTTTCCTTCCACCCAGATCTTGTCCCCCAGTGCTGGAAGCAGCTTCCAGGGCTGGCTGAGAGCTGTCCCTGGCAGGCAGCAGAGTCCTGGCTCCAGCACAGCGCCCTGGGCTGCAGGAGCCTGCTCTGCAGAACAGCCCTGGGCACCCCTTGCTCCTCTGCACAAGAGATAATCAGAGAATGTACTCACAGAGTCTGTAGGCATTGGGATGTTCCAGCTTCAGGAGATCACTCCAGGAGCTGCAGCTGCACTGTCCTGCAGCCAGAGGTTCCTGTGTCAAGGGCTGGCAGGGATTGTGGCCCAGTCCCTTCTCAGCACCTTCCCAGGCCTGTCGGATTGAAGCTCTCTGTGCCTGTGTGCTGTGCCCGGGCTGGCTGCAGGCAGTGCCCCAGCCCTGCTGGGCTGTGCACAGGAGCTGCTCCTGGGCAGAGCTTTCTCTCTGCAGCGCTGCCCTTGCCAGGAGCTGCCTCTGTGCCAGGAGCCCGGCCCAGCTCAGCAGCACAGACACAGCACAAGGACTTTATTACCCTCTTGGGGCTTTGTGCTGAGGCCCTGAACATCAGTCGCTGAGAGGGAGCTGAAGAAAGCTCTCAAGAGCTGCCAGTCAGAATGCAACTGCAAAGTTTCACTCCCTTTGAATGGCTCCCACACACCAGAGAAAGTGCCCCCAGGCACAGGCAGAGCAGAGAACTGGAGGCACTGATGGCAGCTGGGGACAAAGAGAAGCCAAGTCTTGGCGCCCTGGGGCACAGCAGGCTCTGTGCCACCAAGGGCTGGGAGGAGACACCTTGTCCTGAGCCACTGGGGCCTCCTGGCACAGCCCCAGCCAGGCTGGGTGCTGTCAGCCCCTTGTCCTGCCCTCTGCATCCCCCCCTGGCCCACATGCCAGTGGCCTCAAGGATCTGCTGGAAGGAGTCCCTGGGGAGCCTTGGTCAGGAATGGCCCTGGGGGCTCCTTGATGCTCCCAGGGACTGCAGGGTTTTCAAAGGACTTTGGCTTTTGCTTTTGCCTTGGAGTCCTGTTGGAGAGGTTTGTGCAATCATGGCCTCCAATTCTCTGCTCTAATTAGTCCCTGGAGAGGCTTTGTTGGGAGCAACACTCAGTGGGGCTCATGAATGCCTCAAGGCACTTGAGTCATTTCAAGGGACTTGGTGTTTCCCTTTTGATCCAGACTCTGTGAGAGGTTGTGGCAATCATGGCCCCAAGGCTTTGCTTTCAGGAGTCCCTTGAGAGCTTTGGACTGACACTCAGTGGGGCTCATGAATGCTTGGAGACACTCAAGGTGTTGAAGGTACTTTGGATTTCCCTTTCCCCACTGAGTGCCTGAGAGGTTTTTGTGCCATCCTGGCCACCAATTCTCTCCTGCAAGGAGTCCATGGGGAGCCTGTGTTGGAGAGGGACCTCAGTGGGGCCCATTCATGCCTTGAGACACTTTGGGTGTTTCCTGTGACTTTGACTCCTGGAAAGGTTTGTGCAATCTCCTCTCAGGCGCTGAGGTTCAAGGGCTCAGCTCCACATGCACAGTCAGGCTCATTAGGATCAAGCAAGTCCTGCCAAACCATGGCGCTGCCTTGATTCACCTCTGCTCTAGTGCAGTTCTTTAGGAGGGTTTCCTTTTACAGTTACGGAGAAATATTTCAAAGAGCTTCTAGGATATATGTATTCCTATTTTAAAGGGTGTCTTTTATTGCTGTTCCTATTAGACAAGAGGTGATTGCAGCATGCAGTGAGTGCTATTGATCCAGGGCCTCTCCTAAGGAGGTCTGGCCTGCTCAGAGAAGCTGTGCCTTGAGGTCTGACGCAGTTTGGGCAGCCTTGCTCCACATTCCCCAACCCCATGCTGTCTCTCCTCACTCAGCGGGCACCTGCTTTGCTTGGAGAACTGGCTGCACTCAGCCAAAGAGGAATTTTCCTTCTTTGATTTTGGAAGCAATCTAAAACTCCTGAGTTTCTCCGTTAAAAACAGACATCCTCCTCAAGTGTGTGCCAAGCCCAAGCTGCCACCAAGAGCACTCCAGACCTGCCCTGGCCCAGCTGTGAGTGAGGATCATCATCCCAACATGCAGTGGGCCATTGCAAGGGACTGTTGCCGTGGTCACTGCAGTGGCCCCACTGCTGGCTTTGGGTGCCATGGCAGCCCCCATCAGTTCCATTTTCCTTGGAAACCACCCCAAGGACCCATTTCTGCAGCCAGGTTCCACGGCCACTTGCATGCAGAGCTGTTGCTGTCCTCGGCTGCCATGGCAAGCCTCAGGACAAAGGGGTGCCAGGGCTGTTGCGGGTAGAATTGCAGCGACGCTCATTGGTGCCACCAGGTGCCATGGCAACGGCCACGGGGACACGTTCCTTAGTTTGGTGGCATGGCAGCCAGTGCCCGGAGCCGTTGTGGTGGTTGGTGGCCATGGAAAGCTGGCCTGAGCCCATTGCTCAGGGCTGGTGTCACTGCCCAGAGCCAGAGGGGATCCCTTGCTGGGGCTTGTGCCACGGCCACCTGCCCTGTGCCGCGCTGGCCGCTCAGGCACCGCGGAAGCGGCAGCAAACGCCAGGGCCAGGGCCAAAGGCCAGGGCAGCCAGACAGAAAGGGGCAGTGCTGGGCACTGTTTCCATGGCAGCCGTCACTGGGGGGGACACCTGGCTCACCTGTCCTGGCAATTGCCATGGAAAGCCCTGGCAGGGACTGACGGCACAGACACTGGCACTGAGAGCCTGCTGGGCCGGGTGCTGAGCACAGCGCTGAGCACGCAGAGATGGTTTTGTTCTCGCTGAGCTCCAACAGAGCCAAGGCCTCTCCTGCCCCTCGTCCAGCCACGCTGGGGAGGGGCTGGGGCTGCGCGGGACGTTGGCAGGGGACACAGCCAGGACAGGTGACCCCAACTGACCCCGGGGATACCCCAGGCCATAGGACATCATGCTCAGGGTATAAAGGGGGGGGGGGGGGGACAAGGAGGAAGGGGGAAATTTTGCAGTGAGGGCTTTTGCCTTCCAGGGGAACTCGTAGGCAAGAGGGGGCCCTGTTTCACCAGTGGGCAGCGGCAGTACCAAAGACACAGAAACCAAGGAATTGTGTCAGGAATTGTGTCATTTACATCATGCACAGCTGCAAACAATTACAAAAGGAGAAGCTCAGCAAAGCACATCATCATTAGCAAAGAATTACAAAAGAAGCTCAGCAATCCATCCAGTCATTACTACCAAAGATTGCCTGCAGGGATTAAAGAAGGATCCATCAGCACTTACCCTCAGCCTTTACCATCCCCCAGATGCACACATCAGCTGGGGAAGGCAAGGACTGGAGAGCCACTCCCAGACACTGGGAATTCCTGCAGGTGCCTCTACCTCTGCAGGCAAGCAACACCACTGTGAGAGGACACAGCTTTTACACTGTTCAACAAACCAGCTGACATCGCTGCTAGCACGGGAACATCTGGTTTCATGCTCCTGACTGGTTTCTCCCAAAGCCTGGCCAGGGCTCAAGGAGGAACCAAGGGCATTGACTTTGATCCTTCACCCCCAAACAGGGCCAGATGGGGCCTTGTCTGGTTTCTAAATACAGAAAGATAAACCCATGTTTTATCAAGGAACAGATTACACTTGGTAACAATGCTTCCTCAATGAGTGGATACAAATATAACCTTTGGTTGGAAGGTTCATCTAGAGGCCAACTTTGCCTCAGGCCCTGTTCAGGCCTTGATCCCAGCCTGGTCGGGCCTTGCTACTTTGATTGGTCCTGCAACGAACTACAACCTTCGTAACCATTCTTTCCATAACACAGTTCAGATTTACATACTAGGCATAAAGGCATCTCCTCTTGTGCTTGAATTAAGTGCTGTTTCATTTCATCACTCAGAGCTCTTCACGTTCCTTTTAAAACATACCAAAAGAGTTGCATGCCTCTCTTTTCTCGAGACTGTCTCTTTTAAGACAAGTCCCATTACTCCACTTCCCAGCACAAAGCGTCACAACAACTCTACCATGGAGTGTTAGAGTGCACACCAAGGGCACACGCTGCAACGATGACAGACCCTGCCACAAATGCATTGCACAGCAGCCTCCAGTTTGGCAGCCATGAAGCCAATCGCACCAAGAAGAATTTTCTTCTTGCTGCCACTCTTCTACTGCTCTTTCTGTCAAGGGGATTCCTGACTGTCGGCCTTCAAACCCATCACTGGTAGCAGTGCAACGCTCCTGTCCCATGATAGCCCAGGTTCCTCCTTGGCCCGCAAGCAGATAATCCAAGGCCACGCGGTTCTGTGGAGTCCCCGTTTGTGTTTGTTGCAGCTCACAGCATGTGCTGTTGGACATTTGAACAGTATCATTTGCTACTTCTTCTACTAATCCATTCAGCTTCTTCATGTAAACTCCACAGCACAGGGCAGCACACATGGGGCACAGGATGAACCAGAACCTTTTGCTTTCTGAAACCCCAGGCACTCCTTGGCGGGAAAAATGTTCTCTGGGCCCGAACTCTTCCTTGTGGTTGCTGCTGCTGAAGGGCCCTACATGGTGGCCCTGCAGCCAAGAGGGGTGGAACACTGACACCGACCAGCTCCAGCAGCCCAAGTTCTACTGACATTGGCAGTGATGCTAAAGCACAGAAATCCTCTCACACTATGGCCCCTGTAACTAGAACAGGGTTTGCTTTCTCCTGAAGGGAAATCTTGGTGAATCCTGTCAAAGCCATCATTGCATTCCTGTGTGCCACAGCACAGTTCTCTTGAACTGTGCCTTCACTGACAGTTACGAGTCAGAGCCCATGGACAGAGTTCTGGCCAGCCCACAGGGTGGGCCCTCCAAGGGAACGCCATTCCTCCCAACTGCAGCTGAGAACAGCAATTAGTGCCATGGAGTACTTTGCCTACCCTGATCTTTGAATGTTCAGAGGTAATAATTACATTGGGATGACTAATCCCTTGGGGAAACACTAGAGGTGTTTGTGGCCGCAAAGATTCCGGCTGACTATCAAGGTACAACTTACAGACATCACTAGTACTTTAGTCACACCGTTCTTCATGCTTTTCTCTCAATCTCATTTGAGTTCGGAACAATCATTCTGTTGTCCATGGGGCCGGCACCATTTTAAGTCCAGCCTTCCCATGGAGCCCCGTGGATCAGAGCATTTTCCAAAGGGGCCGTTGGGCCAAACTGGCAGATTTGCTCTGGCAGGGTGTGTCAAACAATATCCTGTAATATCGACTGCTTCTCACACAGAGCACTTGGCTGCAGGCACATATTCCCATTGTTCCTGCCCAGGTTTCAGGATTCAGTGCTGTCTTTCCTAGGAGCTGTTCCTTCAGCTGCCTCGGGAGGGCCTTTTGGCCTCTGCACCCACACTCTGGCTCCATTATTAGGACTGCTGGATCCAAACCCTTCATCTCCACAAACGGTGGGGACTGGAGGTGGATCTCCTTTTGCACAATCATTCTCCAAATTGCAAGATCAATAATTGTGAGACCTGCTCACGGGGTTGAACAATGCAATCTTGTTCACTATTGTTCAACTGAATGACTGTCATTTCTCCTTGATACTCTGCATCAATTCCTCCTGCCACGACATGAACGCTTTGCAAGGCCAAGCTCCAGGCCAGCAGTTACCAAACCAAAGTGTCCTGAAGGAATCTGAATTCCTGTTTCAGTATTGATAGCTCTCGTTTGCTTTGCATTTATCCTAATTATTTCCAATGCATGAAGGTCCAGCCCTGCAGCCTCTGAGGTGCCAGGGCCTGCCAGGGCCATCACAGCCAGAACAATTGCCCAGCAAGTCCAAGTCTCACTGTCCATGGCTGTATTTGCAAATTGGGGGCAGCCGTGCACAGCCAGGGGGTTTCCATTTCTCCAGTGGGCCATTGTTAAGGGCATGGAGCACATCTGGGAGATGGCTTCTCCATGGGGACGGGTTCCCATCTCCTCATTTTTTCAACTGCTCTGTTAACAACCCCTTCACCCATTCAACCAATCCTGCAGCTTGTGAATTGTCTGGGAGATGAAAAACCCAGAAATCTTAATCACTTGATTTCTCACAGTAATAGAAAAGCATTCTGCATCACAGTATCAGCAAACCCTGTAAGAATCGCCAATTCCATCCCTTCCTCCTTTATTTCTTGTCTACAATCTCACAAAGTTGGCCACTGACAGTTGGGTCTTGGCCAGTCCTTTTCTGTAGGGTATTTAGTGTCTCAGTGAGCAGCCAAACCTACCAAATTAGTAATGTCAGCACTATTTCATATTAGTATGATTTTTATGTCAATATAGATATTGATATACGAAGATAGATATAGACAGATAGATATTGATTTAGATTATATACATATAAAATGCATAGATCTATTCAGTGTTATATTATATTATAAATATGTATATCCAGTTATTATAATTATCTTAATAGTATCACTTGCACAATCGAACCTGAGCTCAAGATTGAAACCTTCTTCTGTTGCTCCATGTGGGAGCATTCTAAAATAATTGTTCCTTCTGTTGGTGCTGCTTCCAATGTACTGTTAAGAAATTCATCTTGGTCTTCCCAAACCCACACGTTCTTCTCCTTCTTTCATATGCAAGTTTTGGATTTTGCATTTTAAGACATCCAGGGGTTCAGCTTCTTTGAACCCACTGCCCCACTGCTCACATGGTGCTCCGACCTCAGCCCACTCCAGAGGCAGCCAACTCCAGGGAAGGGCTTCCCATCTGGGAATTTCTGATGGGACCAATTGCTCACATTGACATTTCACAGGTGACATTTTGTTGGGATCGGGCCAGATTGTGCCAATTTTGTTTCACCAGTGGGGCACCAAAGACACAGACTCCAACGGAAGGAATCAGTGTCATTTCCTGCAGTTCAAAGCAGCAAAGAATCCCCAAAGGAGCAGCTCAGCAATGCAGCCAATCATCACCACCAAATATTGCCTGCAGTGGTTCAGGAAGATCCAGCACCATTTACCCTCAGGCTTTACCATTCCCCCAGATGCACACATCAGCTGGGGGAAGCCGTCACAGCCAAGGGCTGCAGAGCCACTCCTGGACACTGGGAATTGCTGCAGGTGCCTCCAGCCACAGCTGAGGCTCCAGCCCCGCTGTGAGAGGGCCCAGCTCTGACAGTGCTGAATGAACAAACTGACAGCACTGCTAGTGTGGGAACAGCTGGTTTCATCCTCCTCTTGGGTTCCACCCAAAGCCTGGCCAGGGCTCAAGGAGGAAGCAAGGGAGCTGACTTTGACCATACAGCCCCAAACAAGGCCAGATGGCAGATTTCATGGCCTTGTCTGGCTTCTAAATACAGAAAGGTCAATACTTGCTTCACTAATGAGTGGCTACATCTATCACAGTGCTAATGACCATGCCTGTTTCATTAGTGAGCAGGTACAAAGATAACCTGTGGTTGGAAGGTTCATCCAGAGGTCACCTTTGCCTCAGGGCCTGCTGTTCAGGCCTCACTCAGGGCTGTTGTCCAGGCCTTGGCACTTCAGGGATGAGGTTTGGCTTGACACTGCTGGGTGACTGCTGGACTGGATGAGCTCAGAGCTCTTTTCCAACAGAAAGGATTCTGTGGTTCCACGATTCTACCCGCTGCAATCAGCTAGGTCTATTTCAGCAGCAGGACTTTGCTCAAAAAGTTCCCTCTTGCTCAGCTCCTTCAGCTCCTGGTGCTGAGCTGCTCCTGCTGAACGAGACGACTCGGAGAGGCGAATACAGTCCATCCAATTCCTTCTGGGACACGGAGAGGGGAGGCGTGGAAACAGGAGCATTGTTTGCTGTGGCCTCCTCTCTGCCCTTGACACCTCTCAGCGCTTTGGAGCAGCCAAGAGCTTTCTCCAAGAGTGCAATGGAGCAGCTGTTCCTGCTCCCGGGTCTGGCTCTTCCCAGTCTCTGACCTGGCCTGCTTTTCTCCCTCTTGCTGTGCCTTCTGTTCCCCAGGGCTCGCTGGTTGCTGCCCAGGACTGTGGCACAGGCACAGATCCAGTGGTCCAGACCCTCCTTTCTGTGCCCTTGGAGCTGCCTGGCCACAGCAGCCTTTCCAGCTGGAAGCTCCACATGGACAGGGAGTGCCCAGCTCTGCTCCTTGCACAACCTCCAGGAGCCCAGGGCTGCCATCTCAAGTCCCTGCTGGCACTGAGGGCTCCCAGGTGCCTCAGGCTGCTGTGACACCGCTGCACACGGGAGGGAAGAAGGCCAGGGGCTGTGCTGAAAGTCAGCTCCATCTGCTGCTGCTGCTGCTGCTGCTGCTGCTGCTGCTGCTGCTGCTGCTGCTGCTGCTGTGTGGGTCACTTGTGCAGCCCTGGCCCTGAGTCAGGGATCAGATCCAGGCCCTGCTGCTGCTCCCTCAGGATCAGCCCCAGTTTGGTTGTTGCAGTCAGGGCCAGCAGAAGCGGTGGCTGGAGCAGCAGGTGCTGACAGTGCCCCAAGCCCCGGGGGCTGGAGGGCTCCCTGGGCTGGGGCTGGCAGGGAGCTGCCCCTTGTTCTCCCCTCCGCCCCAAGCCAAGCTGGGCCAGGCAGACGTGGGGCAGCAGAAGGCAACAGGCAGCCTGCGAGTCTCTTCCAGGCCTGGCTGCTCAGAGTTTGGGCCTTGGAGCCTCATGTGGACAAAGGCAGCTGCTCCTGGTCCCTCTGTGTTGTGCCCGCGTTCAGCAGTGCTGCTCCATCAGTCTGTGCTCAGCAACAGGGAAAAGCCTCAGCCCTGCAGGGCCAGGAGCTGCCGGGCTCTGCCTGAGCAGCTCAGCCAGCAGGAAGGGAGCTGCTCCACACAGGAGCAAAGGACATTCCTGTTATAGGGTGTGCTTTCTATTGAAAAGGAAAAAAAAGGGGAGAAAAAAAAGATAAATTGTAAAAGATAAAAATAAAATCCAAGTGTGAGTGAAAAAACTTCTGTAACTTTGCATTAAGAGGTAAATGATCTTTTCAAAAAGAGAACTCTGTTATTTACTTTGTAAATGTGCTGATGGCATGGATCCATCTCACTGACCTCAGCAGCCTTTTAAAAGATTTTGGGGCTTTTTTTCCAACCCTGTTATTTTCAATTGCGGTCGAAGCAAGAGGAAATTGCTTTGTGCCCTCCCGGCTCCAAGCAGGACTGGGAATCAAAACTCTGTCAAATCCCAAATCCTTTAGAAGATGCCCTTCCTTCTCACCCTGTTATGAGCTGCACATCCCCCTTGAAACTGTCAGGGATTTCTTAAAGACTCAAAGAAGTCCCACCTACGGCTTTTGGCTCTGGTTTGGACGCGCAGAAGGGCAGTTCTCCATCCCTCAGCTCCAGACTGCACTGCCTCAGGAACACGGCCCACTCGCCAGCGTTGGCCCACTCGTGGCACTTCTAGAGGAGGAAGAAAGTGCAATTGCACAATTCCAGCCAATACAGAAGGAAGAATGGGACAGACAAAACATCCTGGGGAGATGCAGGCCTTTAGATGGGACTGTGGAGAGTTTGGGTTCTTGCCAATTGCATGTGTGTCCCCAGCTGCAATCTCTTGGCCTGCAGGAGTCTCACTCACCTGCCAAAGCAGAAAGCTCAGGCGCTGTGCTCGGAATGGGCTCGTCTGATGCAAAGCTCTCAGAGCAATGTGAGGGCAGAGCCAGCCCAGCTGTGCCCAGGGCTGAGCCCAGCAGAGCCCTGGCAGAGCCCAGAGCAGCCTTAGCACCCACAGAGCCCTGCTGCAAGGAGAGAAACCAGAAACTGCCCGTCAGCCGAGGGCTCCTGTGCCCTCGTCCCAACGCCTGCGGTGCCCAGGCCATGCTGGCCGTGCCCAGAGCTGTGCCCAGAGCTGCCCATCACTGCTGCCTTTGGGAGCAGAGCAGGAGGGCGGGACATGTGCCCAGCCTGCAGCCGGCCACGGCACATCCAGCCCTCAGCAGCTGCCCAGAGCCAGATGCCCCGTGCTCGCTGCCATCTCCCAAAAGCTCTGATCCCACCCGGCCAAGCAGACAGGGACCCACCTCACGCCATCCAGGGCTGCAAGAAAAGCTGCTCCCAAACGATGTGCTCAGCCTTCTCCAAGGGCACCAGCCATCCACACCACAGCTGCTCCCAAGCACTTCCCGATCCACACTGGACCACCTCGAACGCTTCCTCTAGAAAAACAAAACACACATGATCGAAAAGAGATTAGAGACAAAAAGGGGAACAAGAAAAAAGGGAAAAACTCTTATCTCTGTCAGGGGCTTGAGGAAGGCCCAAGCCCTACACGCTAGGGAAAAACCCAGCCATGGGTGTGAGGGAAGCCCACACTTTCTCTCTTGCCCCCTGCACTGCCCCCCAAAACAAGGCTGATCTCAAAGCAAACAAGGGCAGTGGAGCAGCCCAAGGCCTTCCTCGCCTGCAAAGCAAAGCAGCTGCGCACAGGTTCTGGAGTCCCACCTCTGCTCCCACCATGGGGGTTTGTTTGTGTCGGCCTGGCTGCCCCAGCCCCAGCCCCAGCCCGGGCCACGGTGGCTGCTGGGGGCTGTTGGCAGGGCCAGGAGCCAACTCCCATTGCGTAAGCAGCCCAGCCCATCCGCCCAGCCCTGCCAAAAAAGCAGCTGGGGCAGTCGACTGAAGACTTAGTTGCATCTGCCCCAGCAAAGGGGGAACCTTTGCTTCCCAGCCAGCCTGGGCAATGCCCAAATCTGGGAGCATTTCCCTGGGGGTGGACTCATCTGAAAGTTCCCTGTCGAGTTTGGCTTTGAAGAAGGTGCCACAATCAAAGTCCATCACCTTCAGCTGCCGGGGGCCAGGTTGAGGAAGAGCTTGTCATCCTTGAGGCCATCCTTGAGGTCATCCTCGCTGTCTCCAGCAGCAGCAGCAGCAGCAGCAGCAGCAGCAGCAGCAGCAGCAGCAGCAGCAGCAGCAGCAGAAGCAGCAGCAGCAGCATCCCCACCCGGTACAGCTTCTCCAGGGGCTCCTTCTCCTTCCCTGGGCTGGGAGCAGGCTGTCAGGGCTCTGCCCAGGGCCCCAGCTGTCAGGGAACCAGGACAAGCAGAACCAGCTTGGATGGCGGCCACCAGTGCTGGGCAGAGCAGCTCAGCTGCAGCACAAGGGCTGCGTGTTGCCATGCCATGACCCCGGTGCAGCGACACAGGCAGCACAAAAAGGTCTGGGTTCCTTTGCTTCTGATCGCCAAGACATGTGTGCAGCTGGAACTTACCAGGGCCCTGGATCAAAGTGTGCCTGTGGCTCTCTCCCTTCTTCTACGGCGGAGGAATACCCTGCACCCAAGGATCACAGAACAGGTCTTCTAATGAGGGCCTGTCCAAGAAGTGCATGGATAAACACCGCCTGATCAGATCTTGGCACGCTGGCGAGAGAAACCACAAACTGCCGGTCAGCTAGAGCAGGCTCCTGTCTGCTTTACCCCACTACTCCCATGCCCAGGCCATTCTGGATGCGCTCAGAGCTGGGCCTAAACTTTCCCATCAGCTCTTTGCTTTGGAGGAGAGCAGGACTTGGGCCACCTCCTCAGCAGCTGCCAAAGCGCGATGCCCAGGAGCCCGCTGCTGCCTCCCGGCACGGGTATTCCCCCCGTGCGCAGAGAAGAGGATCCACCTTGAGAGAGCCGTGGTGGCAGCGAGAGCTGGCCCCGGCTGATGTTCCGGCCCCTCCTGAAAGGGTGCTTCCCGCAGACCATCTGGTGCAGCAGGATGCCCAGCGTCCAGATCGTTGCTGCCTCGCCGTGGTACCAGCCCAAGCGGGTCCATTCCGGGGGACTGTAGGACAGTGTTCCTATGGAATACAGATGGAGTTCAGCAGGGCGATGCTGCTGCTCCCAGAGCCTGGCCCCAGCAGCCCTGGCCGTGCGGGGGCTGCATCAGTGGCACACAGGGTGACCACTGCCCTCTCGCCAGCACCTGGGACTCCAAGTGTACAACCTTAGGGTTGCAAAAGAAGCCATTGGTGCTGGCTGTGCCTCTCTGCTACCCCCACCCACGGGAGTTTTTGTCAGGCTGGCTGCCCCAGCCCAGCCCAAGTCCAGGGCAGAGTGGCTGGCAAAGGCTGCCAGCAGGGCTGGAAGATGCCTCCCCACCCAGCCCGGCTCAAAAGCAAGCCAGCTGGAGGCTCAGTCCCCTGCCTGGCAGCAAAAGGGAGAATGCCCGCTGCCACAGCCAGCTTGGGATGTGACATGTTGGGCCATGAGATGCCAGGAGCGGGAGCACAGCCCTGCGTAGGCTCACCTGCAAAGTAAGTGTAGGCTGTGTCTTGCAGGTAGGTGCCACAGCCAAAGTCGATCAATTTGGCCTGCCCGCTGGCCAGGTCAACCAGGATGTTCTCTGGCTTGATGTCACGGTGCAGGACCCCGCAGCTGGTGCAGTGCCGCACGGCCTCCAGCACCTGGCGGAACAGCTCCCGCGCCACCTCCTCACACAGGAACCCCCGTGCCCGAATGAAACGCAGGAGGTCCTGACATTGCTCTGGCCGCTCCAGCACCATCACGATGTTGTTGGGGAGCTCGAGCCACTCCAGCAGCTGCACGACACCAGGGAAGCCGCTGGACACCTTGGCCAGCAGCACGATCTCCAGCGGTGCGCTGGTGCCGTCGGGCTGCGGGAGGAGCACGATGCCGTCAGCGGGGGCCAATGCTGTGCCAGGCCTGGGGAAGCCCTCAGCCAGCCCGGGATGCTCTGCGCCCCTGCGCTGGGCCCAACGCCCGCTCCCCCCTCGAGGTGTCCTGGCGCCTTCCACCCTGCCGGCCGCCGCCTCATCCCCGCCCGGCACGGCCCGGCTTCTGCCGCTGGCCCCCGCTGACTCACCAGCTCGTCCCAGTGCCGGATGCGGTTCCGCGGCACCCTTTTGATGGCCACCCTGCAAGCCAAGGGCAGCAGCGGGCTCAGCTCGCCGCCCGCCCTGCCGAGCCCCAGCCTCCTCCTCCTCCTGCTGCGCCTCCTCCCCCTCCGCGCCCTCCTCCTGCGCCCCGCCGCCGGCCCCGCCGCTCACCGGGGCGCCGTCCGAGAGCCGCGTCGCCGAGAAGACGCTGCCGAAGCCGCCGCGCCCCAGCAGCGAACCCACCCGGTAGCGCTGCAGCAGAGCCTCCTGCGCCTTCCCTGCGGGCGGGACGCGGCTGTCAGCGCTCGGCCCGGGGCCAGCAACGGCCCCCGAGCGCCCCTCAACCGCCCCGGGCCGGCCATCGCCCGACGTTCGCTCTTTCGAACGGGAGACGGGAGGCTCGGGGCCGGCGGGCCGCGCTGACCGAGCGGCGCAGCTCGGGCCGGGGAAGCCGCAGCGGAGGCGGAGGGAGCGGCCACGCCGCGTGTGTCCTCCGCGGGCTCCGGGAGGGGCCGGGGCCGGGGCCGGGGCCGGGGCCGGGGCCGGGGGCCGGGGGCCGGGGCCGGGACTGGACCCTGCGTCGGGGCCGGCGCCGGGGCTCGGGCCAGGCGGAGCCAAAGGGCGGCGATGCCGCCCCTGCCCCAGGCGCTGATGCCCGCCCAGCAGCGCCACCGCCAGTACGGCCAGAGCCGGGCGGAGGCGAGACCGCGGCGGGACGGCCGGGGCCGGGGCCGGGGCAGCCCCTCCTGGGGCCGGGGGCGGGTCGGGGGCATGGCCCGGCCCGGCTGGGGGGAGAGGGAGGCGGGGAGAGGAGAGGGACGCCGGGAAAACGGACACCGAGAGAAGGGTGCCCGACAGCGGGAAAGGGAGAGAGAAAGAGAAAGAGAAAGAGAAAGAGAAAGAGAAAGAGAAAAGAAAAGAGAAAGAGAAAGAGAAAGAGGAAGAGAAAGAGAAAGAGAAAGAGAAAGGTGATTGCTGTAAAGAATCTGCTGCTCCTGCTTCTGCTGCCGCCGCTGCTGCCGCTGCTGCCGCCGCTGCAACTGAAGCACCGGGGCCGTTTGTCCCCGTGTCCGTTCCCCACGAGCCCCACGGCCGAGCCCCGCGCGCCCCGGGACAGCCCCTTAGTCTGTCCAAACACGGGAACTTTGCAGCCTTGAGCCCAGATGCAGAGTCCTGACTCCTGCCCACGGGCAGAGCAATCCCCTCGGTGGCTGCTGTGCCTTGTCCTTGCTGAGGGTCAAACACTGTCAGGGCACATTCCCTTGCTGCAGGATTCCGACCTGAGCCAAGCACTGCGCTTCCATCTCCAGTGTTGCTTTGCAGAACAAACAGGGGGAGGAAAACTGTGTGTAGCTCATGGTATTTGAGAGTGTCTGAAACTGCCAAGTCACCGATCTGAGAGGTGAGGTGCATTTGGAATGAATGGGATGGAGAAGTAGTGCAGCATGGAAAGGGGAGCCTAGAAGTCAATCGAGGAAACCATCTTGGATGTTTCTTTCATTCTCATTTCACTTCTGGAAAGCAGTTTCAGTTTTCCAGGAATCTTCTCCTGTCTGCTCTTCTCAAGAACCTCTCCTGGAGAACAAGGTGGAGCTGCTGTCCCAAGATTTGCCAGCAGCTGCAGCTTCCCTTGGCTTTGCACACTGCACTGTGTGTGCAGCAGGACTTTTGCAGCAAAGCAGGACAAACGTTTGGAGCACTTGACATGCCCTCTCTTTTCCTGGTGGGCTGGGCAGTTGTGCCACTGCTGACGTTTTCATTGTGCCTGCTTGTGCTGGTTTTGGGCAAATTTTGGGAGGAACCCTCCAAAAGGGGTCTGTCTAGAAAGCAAGTTCAAGTGGCCCCTCCCCCTACTAGTTCAGGAAAAGACTTCCCTGGAGAAAAGTGGAAACAACCTGTTTATTCCACAAATATTGACAAGCCTGAAAAATGAATAATATTAAATGCAACGTCTCACAGCTCTGAAGAGATGGCAAATTCAGCAAGTCCATTTTGTGGCTTGTAGTTGGCTCACTCGGTCTCTTCCAAGTCCCTCTGGCGCTGGAATGCAGCGTCCCAGACCTCGGTGGGCCACAGGTGTGAGCTGCCGGTGTTTTTCTGGGTTTTCAGTCCAGAGCAGGTTGAAACAGTTCCAAGAAAAAGGAAAGTCACAGTCTGAGGAACTTCTCTGCCTAGGCTCGCTAAAAACCAAGTTGCTAGACCTGGGCTGTGAAGGCACCGGGAAATTTCCAAATCTGGGCACTTGCGGTCCCTGCAAACACCAGGTCTGGATGGTGCTGGAGCCAGAACCTGGAGATTTCCAGCTTTTGGCTTTCAGTGCCAGTCATTTGCTGGCACTGGGCTTGGGCTGTGCCGGCACCAGGAAGTTTTCAGATCTGGGCGCTGGTGCTGCCAGCAAACAGCAGATCTTGGTCGTGTCGTTGCCAGCGACAGAAATCTGCCAGACTTGGGCTCTGGCAGAACTGGGAAGTTTTGGAATCTGGGCACTGGCAGTGCTGGGAAACTCTGGGTCTGGGTAGTGACAGAGGCGGCAGTGGAAAATTGCCAGATTGTGGCGTTTTTGCCAGAAAATTGCTGCACTTGGGCTGCATCGCTGTTGGGAAATTTCTGTATCTGGGCACTGGCAATTCCCGGAAACACCAGGTCTGGGCCGTGACAGTCCTGGCACCAGGAAGTTGCTGGGTTTTGTCTTGCTTTGACAGAAAATTGCTGCATTTGGGCTGCACCGCAACCAGGAAATGTCCGGATCTGGGCACAGGCAGCGGCAGCAAACACCAGATCTGCGCGGTGCTGGTGCCAGTAAGAGGACTTTAATATTGTGCATTTATATTTTGTAATAGTTTGTAATCGCATAATTTTATATTCCCTTATTGTTCCCAAACATTTATCCTAGAATGTGCCCCTTCCCTTTTGCCTATCTCGGCATTTCCTTTTGCTGAGATCATCCCCAAACCCCCCTCCCTAGTTTCCTTGTCTATCACTTGGTATCCCGTCCCCTATATCCAGAACTTTCAGACAAAGTCATCGGGTGATTTGCTAGGGTCCAAAGGTCAGCCCCTCAACTACTGTCCTATAAGTTATCTCAAATGTCCATTCCCTGTGGCCTGATGCCTGGGGGATCTTTATTGGTCAAGCAATGTATATACCGTCCGTTCCCTCCCATTTTTATTGTAGCCTCTGCATTTCCCTCGGGGCTCTGAGCTAGAGGCCCCCCCTGAGGCAACCAGGGTCCCTCTGGGGCTCTGAATAAACCTTGGTTTGGCCTCCTGCAGAGAGTCGGCCTTTTATCTTCTACCACTGTCTCCAGAAGTGTCTCTGCTGCAAAGGCAAATAGCCTGACAGCCAGCAGCACCCCTGGGCACGAGAGAGTGTCCCCCTGCTGTCGGTCCGCTTTGGGGGTTGCCCCCCCGCCGTGTGCCGGCCGGGGCCAGCCGGGGTTTGCTGAGAAGGCTCCCAGATAGAGACGGAGACATCTTGGCGATCCAACGTGAGGCTTCTGCTACACCCTGGGAATCCCAGGAAAGGGGCTTAGATAAGCCCTGGGCCGGCAAGATACCTCGGTGAGAAGATCATTCAGTTTTAGTGAGTGCTTTTCTCCGCAGGACGAGGCAGATAATTCCTGTCACCCCAGGTGTGGGAACCCAGGACATCCCTCTGGGTGCCCTGGATGGCCAGAGCCGCTGGCAGGGGGCTCTGAGACCCTGGCATGCAGCCAAAGACACACGTGGGGTTTTGATCTTAGCCCGTGGAGCAAATCACCAACTCTGTATGAAGAATTACAAGCCACACAAAAGTTTAGGTATTGTAGTAAAAGTAGTCACAATGGGAAGGGAAGGATTTCTGAGTGCTGTACATGGGGTTTTTAAGCCTTGTACGCAGGCGTCCAAGTTTTGTACATGGGGGTCAGGGGTTCTAAGATGGAAGGATTTGGGTGTGCCCTGTCCTCTTTCTTTGTCCTTCCTAGCCTCTGTGTCTTTGGTGATGTTGGCACTCACAGATTGGTTTAGAGTAGAAAGTCACTGTTCAATATAGATAGTAGGCATTGGGGAGAAAGTATAAACATGTAACACGTAATGTATGATATAAAAGATGGCACCAGCCCCCTGGGAGGGCAGTGTGCCTTTGTCTGAGCTGCTGAACGGGCCACAGCAGTTCAGGGAAAAGAATCTTGTAGATAACCAACAATAAACAACCTTGAGACCGGACAACAGAGGACTACTGAGTCTTTCTTCGAAGGCACGGGTAGGAGGAGAGACTTTTCCATCTTTTGGGGTCACCCCAATCCGGGGGTGAGACCCGACAAACACCTGACCCATGGCTCCATGAGGTTCCCAGTGTCACCGTGGTGTCCCTGGACCCGCATTGTCACAGCTGACCCATGGCTCCATGAGGTTCCCAGTGTCACCGTGGTGTCCCTGGACCCGCATTGTCACAGCTGACCCATGGCTCCATGAGGTTCCCAGTGTCACCGTGGTGTCCCTGGACCCGCATTGTCACAGCTGATCCATGGCTCCATGAGGTTCCCAGTGTCACCATGGTGTCCCTGGACCCGCATTGTCACAGCTGACCCATGGCTCCATGAGGTTCCCTGCTGTGAGGTTTGGCAGGACAATGGCCATGTGCAGCATATGCACCATCAGCCTTCACAGAAACTGAGCAAGGTCACAGTGCCCTCCAAGGACACGAGAGAAGAAGAACACGCTCAGAAGCAGACGGTTCAGGATGCAAAGGCAGACAAGAAAACCACAGCGAGACGCAGGGAGAAGAAAGACTAAAATTAACTGAAATATTAAACTGCGTGCGTAGAAGGATTTGACCAATCCTGTATTAGCTTGAGGCGTGAACAGCAGCACACAGTATAAATATGGCTTGCTGTTTGCAATAAATCAGCTGCACTTGATCACACTGATCATGGCGTGATGGCCCGTTACTGATCCTCCACAGATCTCCTTGGCCAAAAAGGGACCCAGAACACCCCAAACCCCACCAAAACACCCCAAAGCTCCCCCCCAAAAAAACCAAAACAAAGAAACCAGGCCTGAAATAGCCCAAAATCCTGAAAAACTGCCTCAAACCTGCCCCTACATACCCAAAACCTACCCCAAAACCCCCCAAATCTTTCCAAACATCCCCAAAATCCTTTGAAATTGCATCTGAATACCCTAAAGCTGCCACAAAACACCTCAAATGCCTTCAAGCTGTGCCAAAATCCCACAGAAACACCCTAAAGTCCCTCCAGACCACCACCAATTCCCGTCAAAATACCCTGAAATCACTCAAAACCTCCCCAAAACACCCTAAATCCCATAAAACTGCTCCCAAATCCCATAGAACTGCCCCCCAATTCCCAGAGAAATACTCCAAAATCCCAGAAAACTGCCCCCAAAATAGTCCTGACCCTGCCCCAAACTGCCCTCCGCTCCCCTGCTACCCCAGGTAAGTTCAGCTCAGCCCAAATCCTCCTTTCTTTATCCTAAATCCTCCTTTTTTAATCCCAAATCCTCCTCTTTTCAATTCCAAAATCTCTTTCATCCCAAATGTTCTGCTTTGACCCCAAATCCTTTGTGCACCCCAAATTTCCTTTTCCCACCCCAAATCCTCCTTTTCCCACCACAAATTCTCCTTTTCCCACCCCAAGTCCTTTGTGTGTCTCCAAATCCCCTTTCCGATCCCAATCTCCCTTTTCCACCCAAAATCTCCAACACAAATCCCGCTTTTCCACCTCAAATCCATCTTTGTGCATCCCAAATCTCCTTTCCCACCCCAAATCCCCTTTCCCCACCCCAAATCTCCTTTTCCCACCCAGAATCTTTCCCCATCCTGAATCCCCCGATTCCCACCCCAACCCCCCCTTTTTTTTCCCAGCACTGTACCCAGGGTCTCTCTGCAGACATTGCACCTGGAGCTGCCCCAAACAAACCCCAAATAACCCCAAATAACCCCACTGTGCCCCCAGGGCTGGAGTGGGTTTGAGGGGGTTGGGGATTGGGGGGGTCATGGCCCCAAACTTCAGGGATTGGGGTGCTTTGATCCTAAAATTTGGGGTTTGGGCTGGTTTGACATCTCGGGGTTTGGGGTTTTTGGCCCCAAACATTGGGAATTGGGGGTGTTTTGACACCCCAGGGTTGGGATTAGGGGTTGTTTGACCCCAGCCTTTGGGAATCGAGGTTTCACACCCAAACTTTGGGATCAGGGCAGTTGGACACCCCAGATGTTTCAAACCCCAGGATTTGGGGTCGGGGGGAGATGACCCCAGGATTTCGGGTGTTTGACCCCAATGTTTGACCCCCCCCAGGTTTGGGGTCAGGGTTGAGATCGGAGCCATTCCCTGGAAACAGCGGCGGGATCGGGATTGGGAACTGGAACGGGATTGGGATCGGGAAGGGCAGAGAGCCCGGCCCAGTCCCGGGATGGAGCCATGCCCACAATCGCGGACCCCTCCCCAGCCGCAGCCCCTCCGCAGGCGCTGAACGGAGCCTCCCTCAATCGCAGCCCGCCCCAGTCCGGATCGGAGCCATCCCCAGAGCCTCCCCCATTCCCGGCGCGGAGCCTTCGATCCCTTTCTGGGGCGGCTGCTGCCGCTTCCAGCCCATTGCTGGCGGCTCCGAAGGGCTCCGGGGAGCCTCCCCATTCTGGGGGTGCTGGGGTGGCCCCAGGGCCGCCCCGAGGGCCGAGGGGGGATCGAAAGCCCCAAACCCGAGGGGCTCCCGGGGGTCCCTAACTGCTCCCGCGGCCGGCGCGCAACAGCTTCTGGCCAATGGGAGCGCGCGGCGCTGGTGACGACACAGTTGCCGGGCAGAAACTCGGCAAAGCCCTGGCCCCGCCCGGCGGCTCCCAGCCAATCAGCGCCCGGCGCGGCTCTGACTCATCAGTGTCCGGGCGGGCCCGCAGCGCCCCGCGCTCCCCGCCAGCGGAATTTGGGCAGGGGGGAGGTGACCCTGGCCATGGGCATGGGGCGTGCGGGGGCAGCTGGGGCCGCACTGGGGGCACTGGTGCCGCTGGGAGCCCCCCCGGCCGCGGGGGCAGCGGGGGGCGCGCTGAGAAGGGCGCCGGGGGCCCCAAATTAAACCGAGGGGGCGTCGGGACCCCCAAACCGAGCAGGAGGGGCCTGGAACCCCCAAAACCGAGCACGGGGGAGGGGACTGGGGACTGGGACAACGATGGGGAAGGGGCGGCAGAGCGCGGGAAAAGAGGGGATGCGACCCCCAAACAGGATCCAGCCAGCTTGGTGGGGCCGCCTTTAGCCCTGGATGGGAGCCAAAGGAGCCAAGGGCAGCCAATGCTTTTTCCCAGCCCGTGCCATCCCAGCCCGTGCCATCCCAGTCCATCCGGCCCCAGTCCATAGAATCCCAGCCCAGTTTATCCCAGTCTGTGTCGTCCTGATCTGTTCGGTCCCATCCCATGCGCTCCCAGCCCATGTTTGATCCCAGCCCATGTTTGATCCCAGTCTGGGTGGTCCTGCTCACACTCCCAGGGACTGGAATTCCAATTCCCAGCCAGGAAAAAATGTTCCTGCCCTTGGAACTTCCTTCCTATCCTCTCAACAAATTACAAAACCATTTCAATTAAATAAATTATACTTAGAAGGAAATAAACTTGAATAAAAATGAAATATAATAATTTCAACTCTTCCTTACAATACTCCAATGATTCAAGCAAAACAACAACAACTATTACAGTAACATTACCAGTACATATAAATAAATTATATACAAAAAATACCTTTTGAAGGTTTTAACTCAATAACTAATAGACTTTAGATAAAAAATATCTAAAAAACCAAGCATACAATCTAACCCACCTTAGTAAAACAATTCATATTACAAATACACCAAACACAAAACCAAACACCATCATAATTTCTCATACATTTTAACCAAACAACTGAACTTTAACATCACCCTTGAGTACTCTAAACCAATTAAAATTATTTTTAAAAATTTAATTGTGGGTAGGTGGTTTTACTTGGATATTGGTTTTGGATTGTTTGGGTTGGATGATGTAAAAAATGGGATTTTTATAAGAATTTAATCATCTGCAGGCGGCACTCTGCAAACAGAGCTGACTGAGAATGAACGGGACAGAAATCAGTAAGGGCTTCCCTTACCGGTGCCTCCGTTGGTGTCGGGTCAAGGCAGAGCTGCAGGAGAAGCTCTTCCCACACTGGGGACACTCGTAGGGCCTCTCCCCAGTGTGGATGCGCCGGTGGGTGATGAGGGTGCAGTTGTGCCTGAATCCCTTCCCACAGTCGGGGCAGCAGAAGGGCCTCTCCTGTGTGTGACTCTGATAGTGCCGGAGGAGACTGGAGCTGATCCGAAACCTCTTCCTGCATCGATCACACTCGTAGGGCCTCTCCCCAGTGTGGATCCTCTGGTGGACAATCAGGTTAGAACGCTGGCTGAAGCTCTTCCCACACTCCTCACACTCGTGGGGCCGTTTCCCAGTGTGGGTCCTCTGGTGCAGGATCAGGCTGGAGCTGTGCCTGAAGCTCTTCCCACACTCCCCACACTCGTGGGGCCTCTCCCCAGTGTGGATGCGCCGGTGCACGACAAGATGGGCGTTGTGCCTGAAGCCCTGCCCGCAGTCGGGGCAGCGGAAGGGCCTCTCCTCTGTGTGCGTGCGCTGGTGCACCAGGAGATCAGAGCTGGTCTTAAACCTCTTCCTGCACTGATCACACTCGTAGGGCCTCTCCCCGGTGTGGGTCCTCTGGTGCTTGATCAGCTCAGAGTTCCACCTGAAGCTCTTCCCACACTCCACGCACGTGTGGGGCTTCTCCCCAGCATGGAGCTGCTCATGGGGCACCAGCTCCGAGCTCTGGCTCCATCTCCGGCCGCCTTCCCGGCCCAGGCTGGGTCTTTCCCCCTCAGATCGCCGCCATCTGCCTTTGCAGCCCCTCCTCGTGCGGCATCTCCGGGCCTTTTCCTCCCCGTTGCCTTCCTGCGCCGTGGAGCCGCTCCAAACGGCCTCTGCCACGAGCTTCTGCCCCGGGGATTTGTCCTCCCTGCTCTCCAGCCTCAGCTCCTGCTCTGGGGGAGGAAGGACAAGCAGAGGATGGCATTTGCCTCCGGGCCACAGGCAAGGGCAAGGAGATGCCCCAGGGCGTCCCCGGCACAGGGGCTGTGCTGCAGCCGGGGCCGTGCTGGGCTGGGAGATGGAGCAGGACACAGGGGCAAAGGGGCACTGACTTCCTCCTCACCTGCCTGCGTGTCCCGGGGCATCTTCCTCTTCCTCACAGCCTCCCAGGGCTTGGCAATGGGAAATCCTGGTTTGGGGAAAACAAGGGATGAGCACAGTGAGTTTGAAGGTCCCTCTGCCCAAGTCCAGCTCTAGAGATCACGAGGCATGTGGGGCCAATAAAACCTCCCAAGATTTTTATTAAACACCAAGATTCAGCCCTGGAAAAGCCTCCCAGGAGTTCCCCATCCCTGCTCCCTCCCCTCTGGTGTTCGGGGGTTCCCCCTGTCCCAGCTGCTGGGGTCACGCTTGGATTGGGGGTCCCCCTTCTCCTGGGTGCCCGCCCTCCCCAGGCTGCTGGCAGTCCCAGCAATCCCAAAAGCTCCCCCCTCTCCGCTCTCCCCATGGAGGGATGCCGGGGCTTTTTGGGCTCCCTTCTGGGCTCCCTTCTCCCCTCACTCTCTGCTTTGGGCTGCAGGGGCTCCAAGGAGTCCCCCCTGCCCCTCTCCGGGCTCTTGAGGCTCCCGCCAATGGCGCCGCTCCCCCCTCTCTGGGCTCCCCACTTTGGGCTCCTGGCGGACACAGGGCTCTGCTCCTCCAGGCTGCCTCTGCCGGCAGCCGCCACCGGCACCCCCAATGTCCCCCCAAGGGGCCTTTCCCGCTCAGCCCTGGACTGCTGCATTCTCCAAACATCCCCCAAAAACCCAACTGGGAACAACTGGGAGTGACTGGCTGCATGCTGGGGGTGACTGGAAACAACTGGGCTTATACTGGGATCAACTGGGATCATGCTGGAGGTGACTGGGATCGTCCTGGCAGTCAGTGCCACTACTCTGAGGCTGACTGGGAGTGCTTGGCAGCAAATGGGATCCTACTGGAACAAACTGGGACTGACTGGGAACATGCTGCAGGGAACTGGGCTACACTGGGAGTGACTGGAACAAAAGGGAGGGTGCAAGAGAGCAACTGGAACCATGTGGAGCACAACTGGTTCATACTGGCAGCGACTGGGAGCACACTGGGCTCACATTTGGATCATACTGGGAGGGACTGGACTGACACTGGGAGGATCTGAGAGTGACTGGGAACACACCCTGCACATCATCCCCCACACTGGGCCTGACTGGGAGCAACTGGGAGCACACTGGGAACAAATGGCATCAGACTGGGACTGACTGGCTGCATTCCAAGATGCAACTGGAACCATGCTGGAGGCAGCTGGGACCACACTGGGAGAGACTGGAAGCAACTGGCATTATACTGGGACCACCCTGGGAGGGCTGGCATGTGACTGGGATCAAACTGGAGCTTCCTGGGATCATCCTGGGGTTGAAACCGAGCGACTGGGATCCCACTTAGGGCTACTGGGAGCAGCTGAGGGAAACTGGGATCATGCTGCAAGCAAACTGGAGGAGCTGGGAAAGACTGGATGCACGCTGGAGGCAACCGGGATATTCTGGGCATGACTGGGGGATCACACTGGGATAACTGACACCTTACTGGGGCCACTGGCAGTGCCTGGAAATGACTGCAGACATGCTGGGGGCAACTGGGATATACTGGGAGTGTCTGTGACCATCCTGGGGGGACTGGAACCTCCCTGGGAACAACTGGGACCATGCTGGGGAGAACTGGGACCACCCTGGGGGCAACTGGGAGTGAGCAGGACCATGCTGAGAGGGACTGGGATCATCTGGGGAGTGACTGGGACTATAGCAGGGGCAACTGGGTTCAACTGGGACCATACTGGGAGGGTCTGTAACCATAGTGGAGTGATGGAACCACACTGGGAACAGCTGGGCCCTTGCTGGGAGCAACTGGGATCACAGTGGGGGTGACTGGAATCATGCTGGCAATGACTGGGAGTGGTTATGAGCAACTGCAATTGTGCTGAAAGCAACTGGGAAGAAGTGGGAATAACTGGGAACAAGCTGGAAGCAACTGGGATAAACTGGGAGTCACTGGGATCACACTGGAGGCTACTGGGTTCATGCTGGCAATGACGGAGCAACTGGGATCATACTGGGAGTGGCTACAATCATACTGGGATTACAGTGGTGTGACTGGACCCTGACTGGGGGTTACTGGGAGCTACCAGGGAGCTACCAGGCCCATGCTGGGAGCACCCTGGGGACATCTTTAGAGGAACTGGGAGCAACTGGGGGCAAGTGAACCATGCTGAGATAACTGGGAGTGCCTGGCAATGACTGCAAGAATGTTCAGGGCAACTGGGATGTACTGGGAGTGTCTGAGACCATACAGGTGGTGACTGGGATCAGACTGGGAGCGACGGGGAATGTGCTGGGGGAACTGGGAACATGCTGAGGGCAAGTTGGAGACTGGGGACCTACAGGGAGAGACTGGCATCATACTGGGAGTGACTAGGAATATGCAAGGGGAGAATTGGGAGAACTGGGAACACATGGGATCAAAGCGGGAGGAACTGGGAGCAACTGGGACTTTGCTGGGAGCAAACTGCATCATCATAGGGAATGACTGGGAGGGACTGGGCTCATCTTGGGTGTGCCGAGGAAACTGGGGCACACGGGGGGGCCAACTGGGCTTATACTGGGAGCAGCCACTCCCAGCCCTGGGACCCTCCAAAAACACCTCCCGGGGAGCCCCCGTGTCCCCCCGAGGGCCATCTGCGGCTCGGCTTTGCAGCCCTGCCAGCTCCAAACATCCCCCCCAAAAAACCCCAAAGCCAGGCACCCCCCGGCAGATTTGGGCCCAGCTCCCCCTCCCCGGGCACCTGCGGCACGGGGGGCGATGCTCCCGGGGCTGCGGCCACTTCAGGCAGCGCCAGAGGCACCAGATTCCTTCTGTCCCCTTCTCCTGCTCTTCCTGCTGCCGCTCGGCCTCTTCCTCCCTCCCTCCTCCTCCTCCCCGTTCCCCAAGGCCCAACCCTGAGGGGAAAGGGGGCAAGGAAAGGGCGGGAACCGTGAGGGGAAAGGGCCGGGGCCAAGGGGACGCGCGGCTCCAAAAGGGCCCGGTTTGGCTCTAAATCACCCAAAAGGGCCTCAAATGCAGCTGAAATTAGCCAGCTGAGGCTGAAAACCAGCCAAAGAGGATTTAAATTATCCAAAGGGGTCTAAAATCCAACCAAAGGGGCCTAGAATTGCCCAAACTGGTTTACACCTCCCTCACAATGGCCTAAAATTACCCTTAAATCTCCAAAATCCGCCTAAAATCCACGCTGCACGTACCTGCTTCAGCCTCAAATCTCCCAAATGAGCCTCAAATTCATCCGGTTCTGCCAGAAATCACCTAAGTTGACCTAAAATCACGCGCACGTGCCTGAAACCAACACAAGTGGACCAAAAGTCATCCTAAACTACTTTGTTTGGTGTAAAGTTACCCAAAGAAGCAAAAAATCTACTCAAATGAGCCCAAAATCACCAAAACCAGAGACCTAAAATCACTCACCCAGGATTAAATTCACTCACATGGGTGTAAAATCATCCAAAGGGATCCCAAATCCCGCCTCAACCCCACCAGATTGGGCCGAAATTCAGCCAAAGGGGCCTCAAATGCCCCCGCACAGGCTGGGGATCCCTGGCGGCAGCTGAAGCCCAGCCTAAAGCTGCCCCGCCCGGCCCAAAACGCCCCCGAGGGGCCGAGCCTGAGGCCGAGCCCGGCAGCGGCTCCGCGCTCGCTCCGGGCCCTCCGCGCTCGCTCCGGGCAGTTTTGGCCGCGGCCCCGGACGGGCCCGGGCGGGACTGGGAGGGAGCAGGGAGGGCTCGGCAGGGCTCGGCCATTTGGGGCTCGCTTGGCCTCGGGCCATTGTGCTGGGAGTTGAGGGGCAGTCGCTGCGGGCTGTGCAGACAATGATTGCCTTTGGGGCAGCTGGGCAATTTCGGGGGGTTGTGGATTCTGGGGGGCTCTATTGGTGCTTTGAGGGGGGGTGTTTTTCTGGGAGAGTTTGGCAGTTTATTAATGTTTTTGGTTTCTTTTTTAAATTCGGGGGGTTTTACTGGGATTTTGTGGGGATTTTGTGGGAATCTCTGGGATTTTTAGGGGGGTTTTATTGGAATTTCTGGGGGATTTTGGGAGCCTTACTGGAATTTTCCAGGTGTTTAGATGGATTCTTTTGAGGTCTAGGTTGTTTGAGGAATTTTTGGGGGGTTTTTTTGTGTGGAATTTTTTGGGGTTTGTGGGTGTTGCCAGGATTTCTTTGGGTCTTGGGAGGATTTGTGGAGCTTCTGCGGGGTTTGGGGATATTTATGGGGGATTTGTGAGGTTTAATTGGGATTTTGGAGAGTTTGTTGGGATTGCAAGAGATTTTGTGGGCTTTTATTGGGATTCTAGGATGTCCTAATGGGATTCTGTGAGATTTAATTGGGATTTCATGGGTTTTATTTGACTTTTGGGGCTTTTAAGGAGATCTTGGGGCCTCTCAGCCCTTCCCCACACCCAGGTATAACCCCAAAGCCTCCCCCCAAAATTCCACTAATACCACACAAATCCCCTAAACATCCCAATGAAACCCTCCAAAACCCCAGAGAATCCCACAAAATCCCAGTGGAACTCACCAAAATTTAAAAAGAACTCCCAAAAATTTCAAGGAATCCCCCTCAAAAAAAAAAAAAAAAAAACCCCAAACAAAAACCAACCCCAATAAAATCCCTCAAAAACCAAAACGCCCCAAATTAACAAAAGTCCCCAAAATCGTGTAAACCCCCCAAAAAACCCAATAAATCTCTCCAAACACCCCAATAGTTCCCCGTAAACTCCAAACAAAATCCCCCAAAGCTCAAAAAAGCCACCCCAGAATCCCCAAAAACTCTCCCAAAATCCCCACAAAATCCAATCCCAAAAAAGCCCCCCAGAATCCCCCCACGCTCCCTGGGGCCGTCCTGGCTCAGGGGCACCGGCCGGTGGAACAGGAGCCGCTTCAGGGGGCCCTCGGAGCTTTTTGGGGAGGGGGCACCATGGGAGACCCCCAAAAACGGGGGAGGGGAAACCGCTGTTGTGCCCCCTCCCCAAAAAAAAAACCCAGACCCCGGTTCAGGGGGGGCCTGGGACCCTCCGGGACCCCCAAATCTCCCCCAGGACCCCTCCAGGAACCCCAAACCCTCCAGACTCCACCTAAGGTTGGCCCAGGACCACCCTGGCCCCCCAAACCCCCCCCCCAATTACCCTTAGACCCCCCAGTTCCCCGCAAAATTGACCCCAGACCTACTTGAGACTCCCCAAATCCCATCAGACTGCCCCAAATCCCTCTCAGACCCCTCAATCCCCCCAAACCCAATAAAATCCCCTCAGACTCCCCTAAATGCCCCCCAGATCCCCTCAGAAACCCCCTCAGTTCCTCTCGCAATCCCCCCAAAATCCCCTCAGACCACCTCAATTCCCCTCAGATGCCCTTAAACCCACCTGAGAACGCTCCAGACCCTCTCAAGCTTCCCCCAAAGCTCCCTAGAACCCCCTCACTCCCCCCCCAAACCCACCGCACACCCCCCATTCCCTGTCACAGCCCCCCAGGTTCCCCCGGCCCCACCTCAGCTCCGCCTCAGCAGCTCTGACCTCAACATCTCCCGCCTCCGCCGCGCGCGCGGGCTCCCCCAGCCAATCCCTGCGCCGCGCCCCGAACCAACCAATCACCGCGCCGCACTTCCCCAAACCACCCAATCACCGCGCGGCTCCCCTCAGCAACGCCCGCCTCCGCCGCGCCGCTGCAGCCAATCAGAGGCGAGCCGCAGGCGGCGCCCCTCGGCCGCCGGTGCCGGGCCCCCGGGGGGTCTGGGGAGGGGCCGGGGGCGCTGAGGCGGCACCGGGGGCCGGGAGGGGTCTGGAGCGGGGCTCTGGGAGGGGTCGGGGGGGTTTGGGAAGGGGTCGTAGGGAGCTCTTTGGGGTCCGGGGGGGTCCTTGGGGGGATGTGGGAGGGGTTTTGGGGGGCCTGGAGTGTCCTGGGCCGGGTTTGGGAGGGGCTGGGGGGTCCTGGAAGGGTCCTGGGGGGATCTGGGGAGGGGCCTTGGGAAGGGTCTGGGGGGGTCTCAGGGGACAGCCTGGGCTGGGCCCGATTGGGGTCTGGGGGCTCTCAGGGGGTTCTGGGGGGGCTTTGGGGGTCCTGGGCCAACCTTGGGGGGCTCTGGGGGCGTTTGGGGGTTCCTGGAGGGGTCCCGGGGGGGTCCCAGGCCCACCCTGAACCGGGGTCTGGGGGTTTCGGGGGCAGGGGGCACAACAGGGGTTCCCCCTCCCCCTTTTTTGGGGGTCCCCCATGGTGCCACCTCCCCAAAAAGCTCCGAGGGCCCCCCTGAAGCGGCTCCTGTTCCACCGGCCGGTGCCCCTGAGCCAGGACGGCCCCAGGGAGCGTGGGGGGAGTCTGGGGGGATTTCTTTGGGATTGGATTTTGTGGGGATTTTGGGAGAGTTTTGGGGATTCTGGGGTGGCTTTTTTGGGTTTTGGGGGATTTTGTTGTTTAGGGTGGAATTATTTGGTTTTTAGGGAGAATTACTGGGTTTTGGGGGGGTTTGGTGGATTTGGGGAATTTTGGATTTTGAGGGATTTTATTGGAATTTTGCAGGGGGTTTCGTTTTTTCGGGGGATTCATTGAAATTTTTGGGAGTTTTTTAATTTCAGTGGGTTTCACTGGTATTTTGTGGGATTCTCTGGGCTTTTGGAGTATCTTACTGTAATTTTTAGAGTCTTTTTGGGGTTTTAGTGGAATTTTGGGGGGAGGCTTTGGGGTTATACCTGGGTGTAGGGAAGGGCTGAGAGGCCCCAAGATCTCCTTAAAAGCCCCAAAAGTCAAATAAAACCCATGAAATCCCAATTAAATCTCACAGAATCCCATTAGGACATCCTAGAATCCCAATAAAAGCCCACAAAATCTCTTGCAATCCCAACAAACTCTCCAAAATCCCAATTAAACCTCACAAATCCCCCATAAATGTCCCCAAACCCTCCAGAAGCTCCACAAATCCTCCCAAGACCCAAAGAAATCCGGGCAACACCCACAAACCCCAAAAAATTCCACACAAAAAAAACCCCCAAAAATTCCTCAAACAACCTAGACCTCAAAAGAATCCATCTAAACACCTGGAAAATTCCAGTAAGGCTCCCAAAATCCCCCAGAAATTCCAATAAAACCCCCCTAAAAATTCCAGAGATTCCCACAAAATCCCCACAAAATCCCAGTAAAACCCCCCGAATTTAAAAAAGAAACCAAAAACATTAATAAAACGCCAAACTCTCCCAGAAAAAACACCCCCCCTCAAAGCACCAATAGAGCCCCCCAGAATCCACAACCCCCCGAAATTGCCCAGCTGCCCCAAAGGCAATCATTGTGTGCACAGCCCGCAGCGACTGCCCCTCAACTCCCAGCACAATGGCCCGAGGCCAAGCGAGCCCCAAATGGCCGAGCCCTGCCGAGCCCTCCCTGCTCCCTCCCAGTCCCGCCCGGGCCCGTCCGGGGCCGCGGCCAAAACTGCCCGGAGCGAGCGCGGAGGGCCCGGAGCGAGCGCGGAGCCGCTGCCGGGCTCGGCCTCAGGCTCGGCCCCTCGGGGGCATTTTGGGCCGGGCGGGGCAGCTTTAGGCTGGGCTTCAGCTCCCGCCAGGGATCCCCAGCCTGTGCGGGGGCATTTGAGGCCCCTGTGGCTGAATCTCGGCCCAATCTGGTGGGGTTGAGGCGGGATTTGGGATCCCTTTGGATGATATTACACCCATGTGGGTGAATTTATTCCTGGCTGAGTGATGTTAGGTCTCTGGTTTTGGTGATTTTGGGCTCATTTGAGTAGTTTTTTTGGTTCTTTGGGAGACTTTACACCAAACAAAGTAGTTTAGGTTGACTTTAGGTCCTCTTGTGTTGGTTTCAGGCACGTGTGGGTGATTTTAGGTCAACTTTGGTGATTTCTGGCAGAACCAGATGAATTTGAGGCTCATTCGGGGGATTTGAGGCTGAAGCAGGTACGTGCAGCGTGGATTTTAGGCGGATTTTGGAGATTTAAGGGTGATTTTAGGCCATTTTGAGGGAGGTGTAAACCAGTTTGGGCAATTCTAGGCCCCTTTGGTTGGATTTTCGACCCCTTGGATAATTTAAATCCTCTTTGGCTGACTTTAGGCCACAGCTGGCTAATTTCAGCTGCATTTGAGGCCCTTTTGGGTGATTTCAAGCCAAACCGGGCCCTTTTGGAGCCGCGCGTCCCCTTGGCCCCCGGCCCTTTCCCCTCACGGTTCCCGCCCTTTCCTTGCCCCCTTTCCCCTCAGGGTTGGGCCTTGGGGAACGAGGAGGAGGAGGAGGGAGGGAGGAAGAGGCTGAGCGGCAGCAGGAAGAGCAGGAGAAGGGGACAGAAGGAATCTGGTGCCTCTGGCGCTGCCTGAAGTGGCCGCAGCCCCGGGAGCATCGCCCCCCGTGCCGCAGGTGCCCGGGCAGGGGGAGCTGGGCCCAAATCTGCCGGGGGGTGCCTGGCTTTGGGGTTTTTTGGGGGGATGTTTGGAGCTGGCAGGGCTGCAAAGCCGAGCCGCAGATGGCCCTCGGGGGGACACGGGGGGTCCCCGGGAGGTGTTTTTGGGGTGTCCTGGGGCCGGGAGTGGCTGCTTCCAGTATGAGCCCAGTTGGCCCCCCCGTGTGCCCCAGTTTCTTCGGCACACCCAAGATGAGCCCAGTCCCTCCCAGTCATTCCCAGTGATGATGCCATTTGCTCCCAGCAAGGTCCCAGTTGCTCCCACTTCCTCCCGCTTTGATCCCATGTGTTCCCAGTTCTCCCAATTCTCCCCTAACATAGTCCTTGTCACTCCCAGTATGATCCCAGTCTCTCCCAGCTGGTCCCCAGTCACTCCCACTTGCCCACAGCGTGTTCTTGGTTCCACCAGCACATTCCCAGTCACTCCCAGTCTGGTCCCCGTCACCACCCGTATGGTCTCAGACACTCCCAGTTTTTCCCAGTTGCCTCCAGCATGATCCCAGTTTCTCCACTTGTGGTCTCAGTCCTCTCAACATGGTTCCAGTACCTCCAAGTTTATCCCAGTTGATCCCAATGTGTTCACATTTTCCTTCCAGCATGGGCCCAGTAGTTCCCAGTAACCCCCAGTCAGGTTCCTTTCACATCCACTGTAATCCCAGTATGATTGCAGCCACTCCAGTATGATCCCAGTCACTTGCAGTCTAATCCCAGTTGCTCCCAGAACCTCACAGTCTGATCCCAGTGCCCCCAGTTCTATCCCAGTTGCTCCCAGCATGGGCCCAGCTGTTCCCAGTGTGGTTCCATCACTCCACTGTGGTTACAGACCCTCCCAGTATGGTCCCAGTTGAACCCAGTTGCCCCTGCTATAGTCCCAGTCCCTCCCAGCATGGTCCCACTCACTCCCAGTTGCCCCCAGGGTGGTCCCAGTTCTCCCCAGCATGGTCCCAGATGATCCCAGTGTGGTTCCAGTCCCCCCAGGATGGTCACAGACACTCCCAGTATATCCCAGTTGCCCCCAGCAGGTCTGCAGTCATTTCCAGGCACTGCCAGTGGCCCCAGTAAGGTGTCAGTTATCCCAGTGTGATCCCCCAGTCATGCCCAGAATATCCCAGTTGCCGCCAGCATGCATCCAGTCCTTCCCAGTTGCTCCAGTTTGCTTGCAGCATGATCCCAGTTTCTCTCAGCTGATCCCAGTAGCCCAAAGTGGGATCCCAGTCGCTTGGTTTCAACCCCAGGATGATCCCAGGAAGCTCCAGTTTGATCCCAGTCACATGCCAGCCCTCCCAGTGTGGTCCCAGTATAATGCCAGTTGCTTCCAGTCTCTCCCAGTGTGGTCCCAGCTGCCTCCAGCATGGTTCCAGTTGCTTCCTGGATCAAGCCAGTCAGTCCCAGTCTGATGCCATTTGCTCCCAGTGTGCTCCCAGTTGCTCCCAGTCAGGCCCAGTGTGGGGGATGATGTGCAGGGTGTGTTCCCAGTCACTCTCAGATCCTTCCAGTGTCAGTCCAGTCCCTCCCAGTGTGATCCAAATGTGAGCCCAGTGTGCTCCCAGTCGCTGCCAGTATGAACCAGTTGTGCTCCACATGGTTCCAGTTGCTCTCTTGCACCCTCACTGTCGTTTCTGTCACTCCCAGTGTAGCCCAGTTCCCTGCAGCATGTTCCCAGTCAGTCCCAGTTTGTCCCAGTAGGATCCCATTTGCTGCCAAGCACTCCCAGTCAGCCTCAGTGTAGTGGCACTGACTGCCAGGATGATCCCAGTCAGCTCCAGCATGATCCCAGTTGATCCCAGTATAAGCCCAGTTGTTTCCAGTCACCCCCAGCATGCAGCCAGTCACTCCCAGTCACTCCCAGTTGCTCCTGGCATGATCCCAGTTGCTCACAGCTGCTCCCGGTTACTCTCAGCATAATCCCAGTCACTCCCAGTATATCCCATTTGCCCCTCCCATGGTCTCAATTGCCCCCATAGGCTCCTGCTCACTCTCAATATGATCCCAGTCTGATGTCAGCACAAACCCAGTCCAGTCCCAGTCACTCCCAGTATGATCCCAGTTTGATGTCAGCACAAACCCAGTCCAGTCCCAGTCACTCCCAGTATGATCCCAGTTTGATGTCAGCACAAACCCAGTCCAGTCCCAGTCACTCCCATTATGATCCCAGTGTGATCCCAGTGCAGCCCAGTCCCTCGCAGTGCTGCCAGTGCTGGGGTCCCCCAGCCCTCTGTGCGTTCCCCGCTGCCGGAGGTGCCGAGAGGAGCCCCAAGGGCTGGCAGTGCCCGGGCAGGGTCCCCAGGCTGGCCCAGTTTGGATGTGCAGCCCCCAGTTTTCCCAGTTTGCCTCTCCTCTTGGCCGGGCCGGGTTCCCCCGCCCGCAGCGGCTGCGAGCAGCCGAGAGCCCCGCGCTGCCCGTGCCGAGCTGTGCCGGCTCCATCGCCGCTCCTGGCGCGGCTGCGAGGGCTCCGGGAACGGGGCAGCGAGGGTGTGGCTGCTGCTGGGGAGGAGGAGGAGGAGGGAGGGAAGGGGAGGGATGAAGGAGGAGAAGGAGGTGGGGTTAGGGAGGAGGACAAGGAGAAGGGATGCAAGGGGAGGGAGAGAAGAAGGAGGTCGGGATAAGACAGAGGAGGCGGAGGAGGGGGGACGGAAGAGGAAGAGTGGGAGGAAGAGGAGGGGCAAAGGCGGATCAAAGAAAGCAGAAGGAACCACGCGGTTGAGCCCTCCCTGAATTCGCAGCCCCCAGCTGTGGGATCATCGCCCCCCATCGCGCAGGTGAGCGGGCAGGGGGAGCTCGGCCCAGATATCGCGGGGGCCCCTGGGTTGGGTTTTTGGGGGATGTTTGGAGAATGCAGCAGTCCAAGGCTGAGCGGGAAAGGCCCCTTGGGGGGACATTGGGGGGTGCCGGTGGCGGCTGCCGGCAGAGGCAGCCTGGAGGAGCAGAGCCCTGTGTCCGCCAGGAGCCCAAAGTGGGGAGCCCAGAGAGGGGGGAGCGGCGCCATTGGCGGGAGCCTCAAGAGCCCGGAGAGGGGCAGGGGGGACTCCTTGGAGCCCCTGCAGCCCAAAGCAGAGAGTGAGGGGAGAAGGGAGCCCAAAAGGGAGCCCAGAAAGCCCCGGCATCCCTGCATGGGGAGAGCGGAGAGGGGGGAGCTTTTGGGATTGCTGGGACTGCCAGCAGCCTGGGCAGGGCGGGCACCCAGGAGAAGGGGGACCCCCAATGCAAGTGTGACCCCAGCAGCTGGGACAGGGGGAACCCCCGAACACCAGAGGGGAGGGAGCAGGGACGGGGAAGTCCTGGGAGGCTTTTCCAGGGCTGAATCTTGGTGTTTAATAAAAATCTTGGGAGGTTTTATTGGCCCCACATGCCTCGTGATCTCTAGAGCTGGACTTGGGCAGGGGGACCTTCAAACTCAGTGTGCTCATCCCTTGTTTTCCCCAAACCAGGATTTCCCATTGCCAAGCCCTGGGAGGCTGTGAGGAAGAGGAAGATGCCCCGGGACACGCAGGCAGGTGAGGAGGAAGTCAGTGCCCCTTTGCCCCTGTGTCCTGCTCCATCTCCCAGCCCAGCACGGCCCCGGCTGCAGCACAGCCCCTGTGCCGGGGACGCCCTGGGGCATCTCCTTGCCCTTGCCTGTGGCCCGGAGGCAAATGCCATCCTCTGCTTGTCCTTCCTCCCCCAGAGCAGGAGCTGAGGCTGGAGAGCAGGGAGGCCATATCCCCGGGGCAGAAGCTCGTGGCAGAGGCGGTTTGGAGCGGCTCCACGGTGCAGGAAGCCAACGGGGAGGAAAAGGCCCGGAGATGCCGCACGAGGAGGGGCTGCAAAGGCAGATGGCAGCGATCTGAGGTGGAAAGACCCAGCCTGGGCCGGGAAGGCGGCCGGAGATGGAGCCAGAGCTCGGAGCTGGTGCTCCATGAGCAGCCCCATGATGGGGAGAAGCCCCACACGTGCTGGGAGTGTGGGAAGAGCTTCAGGTGGAACTCCGAGCTGATCCTGCACCAGAGGATCCACACTGGGGAGAGGCCCTACGAGTGTGATCAGTGCAGGAAGAGGTTTCCCACCAGCTCTGGTCTAGTCAGGCACCAGCGCACGCACACAGAGGAGAGGCCCTTCCGCTGCCCCGACTGCGGGCAGGGCTTCAGGCACAACGCCCATCTTGTCGTGCACCGGCGCATCCACACTGGGGAGAGGCCCCACGAGTGTGAGGAGTGTGGGAAGAGCTTCAGCCAGAGCTCCACCCTGATCCTGCACCAGAGGACCCACACTGGGGAACAGCCCTATAAGTGTGGCGAATGTGGGAAGAGCTTCAGCCAGTGTTCTACCCTGATCCAGCATCAGAGGACCCACACTGGGGAGAGGCCCTACGAGTGTGATCAGTGCAGGAAGAGGTTTCGGATCAGCTCCCATCTCTTCCAGCACTATCGCATTCACTCAGAGGAGAGGCCCTTCTGCTGCCCCGACTGCGGGAAGGGATTCAGGCGCAACTGCAACCTCATCAGGCACCGGCGCATCCACACCGGGGAGAGGCCCTACGAGTGTCCCCAGTGTGGGAAGAGCTTCTCCAGGAGCTCTCACTTGACCCGACACCAACAGAGGCACCGGTAGGGGAAGCCCTGCGAGTGCCCCGAGTGCGGGAAGAGCTTCGTGCGCTGCTCCAGCTCCATCCCCCACTGGAGGAGCCACGCTGGGCACAGCCCTGGTGACCCGCATTCCCTGTGATCCATGCTGGAAACACACCTGCCTGCTTCTCCTCTTGGTTTGGCCTTAATTTGTTTCTCTTCTCCATCTCTTTGCCCTCCAAAAGCCAAGAGGGATCCATCTGTCACCTCAAAACCACTCAATCCCACTGAAAACAACTGAATTTTAACCCATGAAGGCTCAGTCCCACCTCAAGTTGCTTCTTCCCTCCTCAAAAAACCTCAATCCCACACCAAACTCAGTCCCTTCCACAGCCACCAGGGTGGGATGGGGTTGGGAGGGGATTGGGAGCAGTGGGATCCCAGTTTGGAGCAGGGGTGGGGATTGTGTGGGGCTGGCTGGGTGGGATGGGTTTGACAGCAAATAAAACTTTGAGAGTTTCTGATTTCTGTCCCGTTCATTCTCAGTCAGCTCTGTTTGCAGAGTGCCGCCTTCTCAGCTGATGAAATTCCTATAAAATCCCATTTTTTAAATCATCCAACCCAAACAATCCAAAAACCAATATCCAAATAAAACCACACACCCACTTTTTTTTTAATAATTTTTAATTTTTTAGAGTACTCAAGGTTGTTGGTAAAGCTTAGTGGTTTGGTTAAAATATATGACCAATTATAGTGGTGTTTGGTTTTGTGTTTAGTGTATTTGTGATATGAATTATTTTACTAGCGTGTGTTAAATTGTATGTTTGGTTTTTTTAATATTTTTTCCAAAGTATATTGGTTATTGAGTTAAAACTTTCAAAGGGTATTTCCTGTTATATAATTTGTTTCTTTACATGTATTGGTAATGTTACAGTAATAGTTGTTGTTTTGGCTTGAATCATTATTGGAGCATTGTAAGGAAGAGTTGAAATTATTCTATTTCATTTTTATTCTAGTTTTTTTCATTCTAAGTATAATTTATTTAATTAAAATGTTATTGTAATTTGTTGAGAGGATAGGAAGGAAGTTCAAGGGCTGGGAACTGGAATTCCAGACCCTGGGAGTGTGTGCAGGACTACCCAGAGTGGGATCAAACATGGGCTGGGATCAAACATGGGCTGGGATCAAACGGGCTGGGGGCACATGGGATGGGACCGAACAGATCAGGACGGCACAGACTGGGATAAACTGGGCTGGGATTGTATGGACTGGGATGGCACAGCCTGGAATCAGTGGGACTGAGAAAAAGCATTGGCTGCCGTTGGCTCCTTTGGCTCCCATCCACGGTGGTTTATTTGCCCAATTATCCAATCAAAAATAAACCAAACAAAATTAAATGTAACAGCAATTTTCATTAAGTAGTTTAGTATATATAAAATTGAATACACTCAAAATATTGACAATATGATGTGGTTAAAATTAGGGATAATTTGGTTCTGATAATAGCGCAGAAGCACACAAAACAAAACAACAAGAACCGCGCAGGGTACGAAGCGCGGGGCTTTTGGACCCCCGCCACCTCACCTACGAGCCTGCCGAGCCAAAATCCCCCTTTTCATGCGCTATGTCATCACCATCTCCTCCCATTTTCCATGTGTCACATCTGTGTCACCACCCTCATCATCACCTTTACCACGCAAGCTCCACCATCCTTTTAGGGGGTCGCACACTCTTTGGGGGTCGTCTTGGAGGAAGGGCTCTCTTCTTCCTCGTGTCCTTCATTTCCCCTTTTGGGGTACACACACGCACCAAGTATAAGCCAAAGCTGGTATAATATAAGCCAATATTATGTTCCAATGTTAAAGCAATAAATCTCATATAATTAACATTTTCCTAGTGTCCAACCCAATTCTCCTCTCTTCCAGATAAATTTAGTAATAGTTATCTCTTGCTTCTTCCTGCTCTGAACATCTGCAGGAAAAGGGGGGACCCCTCCTCCCCCTTCCTTTCTTGGCATTTACCTTTGAACTGTTTTATTATTTCCAAATATGTATTACTGTATCAATATTGATTACTGTTTCAATTTTGTCAGCAGCAATCACACCTATTTTTCACATTGCTAAATACGTACCGATTTTTTATATAAATATAAAATTAGGTAATAAAACTGAAACAACTATTTTTACAAATAAGAAATAAATACAATAAATATATTTCATTAAAATACTAAAAATAAATAATAAAATACATTAATTTTTTTGATATTTTGTGATGTAAGTCCCAGGTGGATGATGTCAGACATGGTGAGGCTGGGGATGAGGAGCAGGTTGTCCAAACAGGGTCAGCCTGCAAGGGTCTCATTCTTCTCTGTGCCCAGACCTCCTAAGGAGGCATTCAGCATCAAGATCACTTGGGAAAGCTTCAGTTACCTTTTCTCTGAACTGAAAAATTAAAAAAAATACTCCTGTGATTAAAAAGGTAAAAATCATGAGGTGCACTTTGAAATCTTCCTCCTGAACAGAACTCCAAACTGACTCCAATCACCGCACAAGCCCTGGAGCCTTGAAGACAGTGGAAGGGAGACAAAGAGCCCCCGAGGGCTTTCTGTATTTTCATGGTCCCCACGGTGGATTTGGGGCTGAGTCCAGGAGCCTCAGGCACTGAGAGAAGGCTGAAGAAGCTGCTCAAGGAGTCAGCAGCAGAACTCCAAGGCCCTTGGAGCACCCCTGGGCCCCAGGGAGGGCAGGGAGTGCCAAAGGCTCCCCAGGGACTGGTGGGAGCAGATCCTCGAGGCCAGGACTGCAGGGAGCCCAAGGCTCTGAGCGGGGAACTGCAAAGCTGAGCAGGGCCTGGGCTGGCTGGGGGAAGCTGAAAGGCCAAGCCCTGAGCCCAGCCTGGGCCAGCAGGGCCTGTCCCTCACGGGGGGCTCGGGGCTGCTCGTGGGGCAGGGGATGTGAGGGGCAGCAAGGACAAATGTCACAAACCTGTGTGACACTGCAGATCCTCATGGACCCCAGGGGCCAGTGTGACACTGTGGAAGTTGTGGAACCAAGGGATCATTGTGGCACTGTTGGGCCCATGGAACCCAGGGGCCAGTGTGGCACTGTGGAAGTTGTGGAACCAAGGGATCATTGTGGCACTGTTGGGCCCATGGAACCCAGGGGCCAGTGTGGCACTGTGGAAGTTGTGGAACCAAGGGATCATTGTGGCACTGTTGGGCCCATGGAACCCAGGGGCCAGTGTGACACTGTGGAAGTTGTGGAACCAAGGGATCATTGTGGCACTGTTGGGCCCATGCAACCCAGGGGCCAGTGTGGCACTGTGGGGCCTCATGGACACAAGAGGCCATTGTGAGCCTGTGGGGCTGTAACACCCCTGAACACTGAAATGCTGGGGGCAACCAAAGGTTCCTTGACTTGAGTGTGGTGCACAGGAGAAACACCAACCAGGTATTCTCAACATGGACAGATGCAAAGAATATTCTTGGTAGGAAGGGACCCACGAGGATCATCAAGTCCAGCTCTTGAGTGAATGGCCCACACAGGGACTGAACCCACAGCCTCGGTGACATCAGCACCATGCTCTCACCAACTGAGCTAAGAGGTCAAAATGACACAAGATTTTACGGGCAAAATATAGACAATCAAGGAACTTTAGCAATAGGATTTAATACAACATCCACTTGTATGGAGGCCCAGGGGCCTGCAATTCATGTTTCAATCCCCCAGCCATGGAGGGCTAGCATGAAGTGAAACCACAAACCCCAGAGTGAGGGTGAAAAAGATGCCTCTCCCATAGGTCTTTGCAAACACTTGTAGATTTCTGTAAGGTAATGACAGTCCAGTGGCCCCGTGGCCTGATTACCCGAGTTGAGCCTTTATCTCCCATATCCGGTTAACCCCTGGAATGTTCTCTTCTCCCCATGCTCCCATTGGCCCCATTTTGGTGCATTCCCCCGCCCCTGTTGCCCTGTTGGTTGACCCTGCCCTTATTCCTGCCTCTGCACCATTTTCTCCTGTATCCATTGGGCTCTGCCCTTCGGCTCACTGTTGTCTTCGTCCCTGAACCCTCTTCAGCACCGTACCCCACTCCTGTCTCTCCATAAACCCAGCTGCTGGAGATCACATGAAGACCCATCCCTGCCTCTTCCTGTCAGCATCATTTTTAGTAGCAGGCTCCGGGCTTGGAAACGCAGGACACTCCAGGAACAGTGGCAGCTCCTGTGCTGCTACACACTTCAACAGAAAATACTTTCCATGGCATTAACTTCATTAACACAGCCCATCTAACCTGGAAACCTTTAAACCCTTAAGATGTGAAGTTACCCAAAAGTGCTCCAGGTAAAAAGGATTTAAAGGTGAAGAAAGAAAGAGAGACAGGAAGACAGAAGAGATACAGAAAGACACAGGTTTGGCTGTAACTGCCAGGGGTGCAGCGCAGGCGAGCCACAAACCCCAAACCAAGGCAGGGCCCAGGCCACGGGCTGAGCGCGGCTCCGCCCGGGACTCTATGGGCCCGCCCCTTGGGCAGGACTGCTGGCTGCTTGGCCAATCAGAGTCAGGGCTGGTACCAACCCTGGTGTGTGATTGGTTTGAAGATTGCCCAATCAGACCCGGGTTAACCTGCCCATGGGGTGGGATTGATTGGCCAATCAGAGCCGGGTTAGCACCGCCCCTGCAGTGTGATTGACAGCTCTGCCAATCAGAGCTGGGTTAGCACCGCCCCTGCACTGTGATTGACAGCTCTGCCAATCAGAGATGGGTTAGCACCGCCCCTGCAGTGTGATTGACAGCTCTGCCAATCAGAGATGGTTAGCACCGCCCCTGCAGTGTGATTGACAGCGCTGCCAATCAGAGATGGTTAGCACCGCCCCTGCAGTGTGATTGACAGCTCTGCCAATCAGAGATGGTTAGCACCGCCCCTGCAGTGTGATTGACAGCTCTGCCAGGCCAGGGCCGGGGGCGGGGCTCTGCCCACCACAAACCAAGGCCTGATGCACCCCGGCCCCACACGGGCATGGCGAGCATCCCAAGGTGTCTGGGGACATGGATCTCATCCGGCCTCTGACAGCCACCACAGTGACACTGGGAACCTCATGGAGCCATGGGCCAGTTGTGACAATGCGGGTCCAGGGACACCACGGTGACACTGGGAACCTCATGGAGCCATGGGTCAGTTGTGACAATGCAGGTCCAAGGACACCACGGTGACACTGGGAACCTCACGGAACCAAGGGGCCATTGTGACACTGTGGTTCCTCATGGAATCAAGGAGACCATTGTGACACACAGAGGCCCCAAGGAACCAAGGGTCCATGGTGACCCTGAGGAGCCCGTTGTGTCACGGAGGAGCCATTGTGACACAGCGAGGGCACATGGAGCCAAGGGGCCATTGTGACACATCAGGGCTTTGTGGAACCATGAAGCCATGGTGACATTGCAAGGCTTCATAGAAGCACAGAGCCATTGTGACAGTACAGAAGCAAGGGGAACATTGTGACACTCCAGGGCCTCATGGAACCAAGGAGACCATTGGGGCACCATGGGGCTCCACAAATCCAAGGGAGCATGGAACAGGTCTGTCTGTCTGGACCTCCTGGGGCCCAGGAGTGTTCTGGCTGACCTTGGCATGTCGAGGGCTGCTTCTCATTGGCCCCTGAAGCACTGGGGCTCTGGGCTCTCCTTCCTATGGGAGAGAACTGTCCTGCTCCTCCAGGGGCCCATGGCCAGAACTGGGATTCCTTCTCCAAATTTCCTAATAGGCAAAGATTGTTCCCAGACAAAAGCTGTCAGGACTGACAAGTCTGGCTGGCCTTGGCTTCCTGAGTGTTGTATTGTGTTCTGTAAATTCTGATAAGGTGTATGTTATAATTTGGGTTGTCCCACTTTCCCCCCTTTTCTCTGGGTTAATATGGTTCCACTCAGGTTGTCTCCTCCCGCTTGACTTCTGTCAATTTGCTGTCTCCTCCTCAGTTACCCTAGTTACACGTGTATCCCTTGCTATGTTCCTTCCCCGGTAGCCTGTCCATCACTCAGCGACCCATCCTCTCCATGCAGAAACTTCTTCCTGGGGCATCGAGTGATTGGTTCAGAGGCCAGGGCCCCTCCCCAAGTTACTTCTCATAGGTTCTCCAATGGTGTCGTTCTTCCTTTTTCCACTCCCCCCTGTTTTGCTATTGGGTGGAGGGTTGGCTCCACCCAGGTCTCCACCTGCCTTTATAAGTTGTTGTCAGCCCTTTCCCAGGGTTTTTGACACTTGGGATTCCCTGGGTTTGTCTTCCCAACAATAAACCTGGTTGCACCCACAGTTGGAGTGCGCTTCTTCTCTTCTGCCTTTGCAGCCCAAAGTCCTGGTGAGGCTCTGAGCCTTGGGCGCCCTCTCTGCAAGGCGCAGAGCGGAGAGAGAGCCCCCCTGCTGCGGCTCGCCAGCAAGAGCCAGCTGGGGCTGCCCAGATTGGACAGCCAAACCTGAGGGCTGGCCCTCAACTGCCTCTGAAACACTGGGGCTCTGGGCTTTCCTTCCTGATAAAAAGAACTCTTCTTCCTGTCCAGGCGCCCACAGCCAAAACTGAGATTCCACCTCCAAAATGCCCAATGACTGTGGCCAAAATTGGGATTCCACCTCCAAAACTCCGTACATCCAAGGATTGCTCCCAAGGGAAAGCTGCCAGGACAGATGGGTCTGGCTGTCCTTGGCATCCTGGGGGCTGCCTCTCCTCTGCTGTGCAAACACTGGGACTCGCTGCTTTCCTTGCTATGGAAAAGAACCGTCCTTCTTATCTATGCAGAAACCACCAAAATTGGGGTTCCACCTCCCAAATTCCCCATATCCAAGGGCTGCTTTCAGACAAAAGCTACCAGGACAGAGAGGTCTGGCTGGCCCAGGCCTCTGATGGCCGCCTTCCATCTGCCCCTGAAACACCACCGGTGTTCCGTGCTTTCCTTCCCATGGAAAAGAACCATCTTTCTCCTCCGGGTGTCCACGTCTGAAATTGGGATTCCAGCTCCCAAATTCCCTGAATCCAAGGATTGCTGCCAGGCAAAATCTGCCAGTACCATCAAGGCTGGCTGGCCTTGGCCTCTGGTGGCTGCCCCTGCAACACTGGGGCTGGGTTCTTTCCTTCCCATGGAGATCCCTGTGACATTGTGGGGACCTCCTGGAACCAAGGGGATCCTTGTGGCACCTCTGGAGCCCATGGAACCAAGGGGATCCTTGTGGCACCTCTGGAGCCCATGGAACCAAGGGGCCATGGTGACACAGCGGGGCTTCATGGACCCAGAGACCAGTATGGCTCTGTGGGGCCTGATGGAACCATGGAGACCATTCCCACCCTTCAGGGCCTTGAGTCACCAAGGGGCCATTATGACACCTCAGGGCCTCATGGCAGCAAGGGACCATTGGGACACTGTGGGGCCCCATGGAAGCCAGGGAAGATGGACCAGGTCTGGCTGGCTTGGCCTCCCAGGGGCCACCTGACAGGTCTGGCTGATCTTGGGATGTCAAGGGCTGCCTCTCATCAGCTCCTGGAGCACTGGGGCTCTGTGCTTTCCTTGCTATGGGAAAGAACCATCCCTCTTTTCAGATGGTCATTGCCAAAATTGTTAGTCTGCCTGAAAAATTTCCTCTATGTGAGGGTATCTCTCAGGAAAAACCTGCCAGCTCTGGCTGGCCTTGGCCTCTGGTGGTCACCTCACATCTGCCCCTGAAACAGTGGGGCTCTGTCCCTTCCTTCCTATGGAAAAGCACTGGCCTTGTTGTCCAGGGACAATGGCTAAAATTAGAATTGGCCTCCCAAATTCTGTCTATCCAAGGATTGCTCCCAGACAAAAGTAGCCAGGACAGACAGCTTGGGCTGGCCCGGTCTAATGCCGCCGGCTGGGCTACGGGGTGTACCCAGGAGCTGCACTAAAGCCGGATAGCTCAGCTCTAAGGAGAGCCAGTCTGCCCGAGCTCTAGCAGCGCCTCCAGCCTGCGCCTTAGCAAGCCTTCAGTGATATTCAGCTTTAGTGATTTTCAGCTCATGAGTGATTTCAGCTCTTGGGCTTGCTGGGCTCGGCTGGGGCATGCAGCAGGCATTGGGTAGACGTGGGAAAAGAGAGGAGAGCTCTGTATGAGGTTCCAAGAAGATGTCTTTATTGGTCTTCTTTGTAGCTCTTCCACAAAGGGTCTCGAAGGTCTCGGGGACAGCGACTCTAGTGAGCCGTGCAGGAACAGGGGTTTATATAGGGCAAAGGAAGATTGAGAATTGTCCAATGGTAAGGGTTAAAGGAAAGTGACCTATAGCCTTACAGAGAGATAAGCAAGGGTCCGAGAGCGGGAGAGAGGGGCTTCTATGGTTCAGTCGTCATGACTCAGCATTTTGCCTGTCCTAGGCCTCTGAACGCCAAGGCGGGTTTGCAAGGCCTGCGCCTGCTACACCTGTCCTCTGGCAATTTCCTTAGACTAGGGGCTGAATGTTTTCATTTGGAAACACCTTGGAGAGGGCCCAGAGATCTCCCAGGGGGTGTTTGGAGGCCTTGGGCACATGAGCACTGTATAGGGAGAAAGGAGCTCAGTGCTCAGTGGGGTGGAGGCTGAGGACAGTGGAGGAGACCCATGAGAGTGTTTAAAGAGCCATTTCAGAGATGGGGGATCCTTTGGACATAGTGGAAAACAGCCAGAGGGAGAAAGAGTTAATGCCAAGTGCCGCTGGGGAGGCCCAAACTGGGCACCAGGAGAAAGGAATTTCCCTGCCAGGGCAGGGCTGGGGTGCAACACGTCCCCAGAAGGAGCCCGGAGCAGCCCAAGGCTTTGTGTGGGCAGGCAGAGGCAGCAGGAGGCAGAGCTGTCAGCAGAGGAAGGGGCCGGCGAGGTGGGGCAGCCGGGGGGTGACGACAGCCTGCAGGGACAGAGGCCAGGGCAGGGACACCGTGGGACAGCCTGGGCTGCACAGGGCACAGGGATGGGCAGCAGCTGCAGGGCCCTGGCAGAGCCACTCCTGCAGCACTTTGGCCACGGCTGCTGGCCCTGGGCCTGAGGCCAGCAGGGGACAAGTGACCATTGCAGCCCTGGGGCCTCAGTGCCTCCTTGGCCCTGCTCAGCAGCCTGGCAGGGGCCGCCCCATGGTCCTGCCCTTGGCATTGCCCATCCCCACATGCCAGTGCCCATCCCGGGAAGAGCCCTGAGCCAGGAGGGAGGGACAGGATCTGCCTGGCCAGGGGCTGGGGCTCAGGCCTTGGCCCTTTGCATTCCTGAAACACATCCCCACCATTTCCCTCATCCAAGCCCTGGCAATCAGAGCAGCTGAGGAATGGAGTCACAGCCAATTGATTTCCAGGCAATCAGTGCCCGGCGCGGCTCTGACTCATCAGTGTCCAGGCGGGCCCGCAGCGCCCAGCCCTCCCCGCCAGCAGAATTTGGGCAGGGGGAGGTGACCCTGGCCATGGGCATGGGGCGTGCGGGGGCAGCTGGGGCCGCACTGGGGGCACCTGTGCCGCTGGGAGCCACCCCGGCCGCGGGGACAGCGGGGGGCGCGCTGAGAAGGGCGCCGGGGGCCCCAAATTAAACCAAGGGAGGGTCGGTGTGGAGAGTTTTGTGGACAGTTGGCTAGCTGAACGAGGCCATTTAGACGCAATACCCTTGGTTAAGCAAGGAGACAGGTAAAGGAGCCAGCAGTCAGTGTCCATATAAGGCAAGGACACTGTGCCCTTGCTGCAACAGTAGAAAAGGGAGGGAAGATAGTCAGCAGAAATCAGCTAGAAATATGAAGAAAAGCAGAAAAATCATAACAGTATTACTACAAGAATGCAGAAGTAGGTGTAGTCGGCTGATAAGTAACTAACCAATAATGAGCTCGCCTTTTGCAATATGTATTAGCCTTATTAATACCAATATAAATATGCGTGTCTATCAATAAAGTTTGAGGCTTGTTGTTCATCATCGGATGTGCAAGTCTTCCTTTATCCGTCAAATGGTGACCCCGACGTGATAGGAAACGCCCGCCACGGACGGATGAAGTAGGGTTGGGTTCCTATCGCAGGGGGAACGGTACAAACAGACCGGCCACAGGTTTGCGGTCTGTGGTCCCCAGGAGCTGTATAGACAGTCCTGGCCATACGTGCTGCCGGAGCCTGGGAAACCTGCAACAGCGCTGACGAAAAAAGGTATGGAGAGGCAAGCAGCATATGATTTATTCACTGCCTTTTTACAGAGAAGGCAAGTAAAGGAAATAGATTTGCATAAGGAATTGCCAGGATTGTTAGCTTATGGATATGAAAAGGGGTTTTTTCAGAATCCACATACAGTGCATGAGCTATCAGAATGGCGTAAATTTGGGGATAAGTTGTGGGAGGCTACGTTGGAAGATGATAAAACAGCGAAAAAGTTAGGGAAGTTATGGAAGGTCATGCATAATGAGCTTTTACAGTATCAGGCAGAAAAGAAGGCAGCGGAGCAAGCATCGGTTGCTCAAGATAGAAATAGGAACTATGATAAGGACTGGTTTCAGTCTACTCTGTTACCTCCTGCCGTTAATAGTGTTGTCCTGCCCCCCCCCCACCGCCTCCTGCTTCCAATGCGGGAGCCTCCGGTGAGCCATCAGCACCCCCCGAATCACTAACACCCCCGAAGGGGTCACAGTCCTGCCATAAGCCACCTATAAATTCACCCCCGTCAGGTGATGAGCCGATTCCTGGGGCGAGAAGCGACCTAGCGGAGGCCATTGCCAGGGAACGGAGGGAGGCATGGGCGGCGCTGGCCAAGGACTGTTTGGATAAGGGGGACAGAGGGTTAATGGAGTCAGCCTCAGCGCTGGCATTCCCGGCAGTTTTTCAACCGGTTGCGGGGGGAGGAATGCAAGTAACAATCACTGCTCTTGACTGGAAATTACTATCACAGCTTAGAGTGACTGTTAGCCAGTTTGGAGTGACGAGCGAGCCGGTGAAGCAAATGCTAGATTACATTTGGGGTACGCAGATACTTTTGCCTGCTGATTGTAGAGGGATAGCGAGATTGATTTTTACACAACATCAGCAACTGCTGTTCAATGCGCACTGGCAAGCGCTGGTTAATGAGTGCGTAGCCACACCAAGACAGCAAGGGGATCCTTTACATGGTGTGACAGCAGATGAATTGATGGGGTTGGGTGCGTTTCTTCGCACAGAGGTGCAGGCATTGATAGGACTGGATAAGTGTAGAGAGGCTATGAGGTTGGTGAGGCAGGCTATAGAGCAAGTGAAGGAGCCGGGTGGTGTACCAATGTATATGGGGATTAAGCAAGGACGAGATGAAGCATTTGGCACGTTTATAGATAGAGCTGCAGCTGCTATAGAAAAAGCAGGGGTGCCGGAGTTTATGCGAAGTGCACTGCTAAAACAATGTGCCCTTCAGAATTGTAATCAATCCACAAGAAACGTATTAGGCACCCTAGGGGCAAACTGGTCCATAGAGGAAGCATTAGAGAGGATGGCCCAAATCCCTGTTGGGACCCAGGCATTTTTGGTGGACGCTATTAAACAATTGGGGGTGGGCCTTCAGGAGCAAGCGAAAGCCTCTCAGAATCAGGTGTTAGCTGCTCTTGCACCTCTCCGAGTCTCCGCAGCCGTAACCCCAGCACCGAGCCAGTCGGACACCCACAACACCGCTGTCAACACCTGTAAGACTCTGCCCAAAATTGCTTTCTCATCTGCCTCACGATCGTCGTGGAAAAACACTGAGACCACCAAAAGTGGATCCTACATCCTGGTTTGGTGGGGGCCTGCCAAGGCCCCGGGACTGGAACTTGAGTTATTGTTCACAGGTGCGTTTGTCCACCTCATGCTACACTGCTCCCAGTGAAAGGACAAGGAGCATCTTGACCTTCCTTCGCCTGCCTTGCTCTGTAACAATGGCCTGGAGTTTTCCACCCCCAAGCCTGGCTGGACTCTCTTCTGGAATTACCCTTTGGTGGTCTCCACAGAAGACTCTACAACCACCGTGGCAGATGGACTGAGATGGGAGAAACCACTCCCTCTAAGACTGAGACATGAAATCCCTATGTGGACAAGACTCTTTTTCTCCTCAAGGACTGAAACCTGTAATCTGGGGGGAGGAGGGCAGTGTGTGTGGGGAGAACAGCTAACCGAACTGATCATGTTTGCCTGCAGGCAGTGAACCAGGAAAACAATAGCTCTCCCCACTGTTGAGATCACAAGACTATTGTGCTCTTTCCCCCCTCCTTCCCAACTTTTAACATAAAAGGCCCCTCAAGTCAGCTAGCCTTTTGAAGATCTTCCCCAACGTGAAGGCGACTCCTCGACTGGACATCGACTGGACTTCGAAGAATTGCATCGCCTCTATATTGGTAGATATACCTACTCTGTCTTTCCTTCCTTTCCTATAGGGTTCTTCTTTCTCTCTCTCTCTCTCTCTCTCTCTCTCTCTCCCCAGTTCCCTCCAATGCATTTTGCTGTGATTGTTCAATAAAGTACATTGATTTTGTTGCTGCAAACCCCCTTGCCGTGTTGGTGTTTTGTACCCTGAGATCAGATAACGAACCATCACAATCTCGTCCGTGAGGGCGGATCGTGACAACACCTCAGCTCAGCTCCACTACAACCAGCCACCGCCGGAAGCCTCGGACTGGATGTAGCAGCCTCAGTAGCAGTAACATTGATGACCACCCAACCGGAAAAGGTGCTGACTGGAATAAAGGGACCAATCATTATTGATGGACAACCTATGAGTGTTTTGTTCCTGAGACGATCATCGGCCACCGTGATGGGATTATTTGTTTTAACTGGAGTAAGAGACGCTGATTATACGGGGGATACAGCTGACAGTCTGGTGTGGAACTAAAGATTTACTGGGTGCACTTACTCAGCAAGACAGAAAGACGGGGGAGGCGTGGGCCTTGGAATGGATATCTCTTCCACTTCAACAGCCTGGTACCTGATAAACAGTATGGAATTACAAGAGGCACTGTTGGGGGCTGGAAGCGTGATTGCCACTGATGATATTCCCAATATACTGTTGAACTGGATAGGGCAGTGGGGTTGGATGCAATGCCCAAAAAGGTCACAGAAACCCCTGTTGGATGCTATCACAGCCTACACGGATATGGGAAAAAAATCCAGAACTGCTGCAGTGACTTGGCAGGAAAAAGGGACAATGGCACCATCAGATTCTCCAGGCCTCCGAATCGGATACTTTACAAACGATGGAGTTATTGGCTGTTGTTTGGGCCATGATGCATTTTTCTGGACCTCTCAATATAGTGACAGATTCTTTGTATGTTGCAGGAGTATGTGTGTGAATAGAAGATGCCTCTATCAAAGAGGTTCAAAACAGGAGGTTACATGAGCTGTTTATACAGTTACAGAGGGCAATTAAGTTGAGAAACTATCCTTTCTGTTATCCATATCAGAAGTCACAAATGGGATGTGTGGGTTAGGTCTGGGAGTTAACCCCAGAGGGCTGAATACAAATGAGATCTGGCAAATGGATGTCACACATGTTGCTGAGTTTGGGAAGTTAAAGTATGTGCATGTTACTATAGATACCTACAGTCATTTTATATGGGCCACAGCACAGACCGGTGAGAAGGCCGGGCATGTAGACAGGCATCTCAGTAGCTGCTTTGCAGTAATGGGAGTGCCACGGTGCATCAAGACAGATAACGGGTCTGCTTCTTGCAGCAAAAGAATAAAACAGTTCATGCAAATGTGGGGGATAGAACACGTGACAGGCATCCCTAATTCACCGACAGGACAGGTGTTCATAGAAAGAGCTAATGGTACCTTGAAAAGATATCTAGGTAAATACACAGATATTAGAGAGTTGCAAGAAAGATTGCTAAGGTGCCTATTTGTTTTGAATCATTTGTGTGTTTTTGAGGAAAGCAAAGTCCCTGCTGTAATTCGTCATTATGTACAAGAGAAAGATAGTGTGAGGCAGGAGGTATGGGTAAAATACAGGGATCCTAAGACGGGACAATGGCAAGGTCCTGCTAAGGTATTATATTGGGGCCGCAGATATCTTTGTGTTTCTACCCCTACAGAATCCTTGTGGGTACCTGCTAAATGGACCCGAGCAGCTGTGTTAGAAAATTTTGGTCTCCAGGGTCCATAGTGGCAGCAGGTGCCCATGCCATTTTAAATAAGTTAGGATGCTGGCTTGCTAAACAAACCAATGCCACCTCTTTGGCACTTTCTAGCCTTTTGCTTGATGTTGATTCTATTCGCCATGCAACGCTTCAAAATAGGGCTGCAATTGACTTCCTTTTACTTGCACAAGGCCATGGCTGTGAAGAATTTGAGGGTATGTGTTGCATGAATTTATCGGATCATTCCACATCCATACATACAAAAATTAAGGAGCTCCAGAAAGGGCTGCACACCTTGAAAGAAGAAGACGAATTGGGGTTAGAAGCATGGCTAAAGAGTCTTGGATTAGGCCCCTGGCTGCGAACAATGATTATGTATGCAATAGGGATATTAGTTGTTATTGTGTTGCTAATGCTTGTGTTACCGTGCTTATTTAGTTGCATGCAAAGAATGGTTAGCCAAATGATGGACAAGGCTTGGCATACGACATTTCTGGCCCAAAAAGAAAATGGGGGAAATGTGGAGAGTTTTGTGGACAGTTGGCTAGCTGAGAGAGGCCATTTAGACATAATATCCTTGGTTAAGCAAGGAGACAGGTAAAGGAGCCAGCAGTCAGTGTCCATATAAGGCAAGGACACTGTGCCCTTGCTGCAACAGTAGAAAAGGGAGGGAAGATAGTCAGCAGAAATCAGCTAGAAATATGAAGAAAAGCAGAAAAATCATAACAGTATCACTACAAGAATGCAGAAGTAGGTGTAGTCGGCTGATAAGTAACTAACCAATAATGAGCTCGCCTTTTGCAATATGTATTAGCCTTATTAATACCAATATAAATATGCGTGTCTATCAATAAAGTTTGAGGCTTGTTGTTCATCATCGGATGTGCAAGTCTTCCTTTATCCGTCACCCTGACTCCCCGGTAATTGAAGGAGTCTAGAGGGAGAAAGATGGGGGGAAAAGGAAGACAGGAGAAGGGAGGGAAGAGACCACTTACAGGCTCGACTTGGGCTCTCCTCCCAGAAGAATCCGGCATCGGGCGAACACAAATGCAAGGATGGTGGCTTCTGCCGGGGGAAGATTCCTCGGGTGCAGGAGCTGCCTTCCCTGACCCTCTGGGAGCGCCACCCACTAAAACTGGGTCTGCTCCCAGCAGAGTTAGCTTGACAACCAAAAGGACTTACGAGGTCACTCCCACGGAGCCTTTGGACGAAGTCCAAAGGGGCCCAAAGTCCAAGACCTGTGGGGCCCGGCGCTGTTCTTAGGCCGCAGGTTGGGCGCAAAACGGCAGCTGCGTGCGTCCGGTTGTCCAATCTGGACAGCCCCAGCTGGCTCCGGCTCGCGAGCTGCAGCAGGGGGGCTCTCTCTCCGCTCTGCGCCTTGCAGAGAGGGCGCCCAAGGCTCAGAGCCTCACCAGGACTTTGGGCTGCAAAGGCAGAAGAGAAGAAGCGCACTCCAACTGTGGGTGCAACCAGGTTTATTGTTGGGAAGACAAACCCAGGGAATCCCAAGTGTCAAAAACCCTGGGAAAGGGCTGACAACAACTTATAAAGGCAGGTGGAGACCTGGGTGGAGCCAACCCTCCACCCAATAGCAAAACAGGGGGGAGTGGAAAAAGGAAGAACGACACCATTGGAGAACCTATGAGAAGTAACTTGGGGAGGGGCCCTGGCCTCTGAACCAATCACTCGATGCCCCAGGAAGAAGTTTCTGGATGGAGAGGATGGGTCGCTGAGGGATGGACAGGCTACCGGGGAGGGAACATAGCAAGGGATACACGTGTAACTAGGGTAACTGAGGAGGAGACAGCAAATTGACAGAAGTCAAGCGGGAGGAGACAACCTGAGTGGAACCATATTAACCCAGAGAAAAGGGGGGAAAGTGGGACAATCCAAATTATAACATACACCTTATCAGAATTTACAGAACACAATACAACACTCAGGAAGCCAAGGCCAGCCAGACTTGTCAGTCCTGACAGCTTTTGTCTGGGAACAATCTTTGCCTATTAGGAAATTTGGAGAAGGAATCCCAGTTCTGGCCATGGGCCCCTGGAGGAGCAGGACAGTTCTCTCCCATAGGAAGGAGAGCCCAGAGCCCCAGTGCTTCAGGGGCCAATGAGAAGCAGCCCTCGACATGCCAAGGTCAGCCAGAACACTCCTGGGCCCCAGGAGGTCCAGACAGACAGACCTGTTCCATGCTCCCTTGGATTTGTGGAGCCCCATGGTGCCCCAATGGTCTCCTTGGTTCCATGAGGCCCTGGAGTGTCACAATGTTCCCCTTGCTTCTGTACTGTCACAACGGCTCTGGGCTTCCATGAGGCCTTGCAATGTCACCATGGCTTCATGGTTCCACAAAGCCCTGATGTGTCACAATGGCCCCTTGGCTCCATGTGCCCTCGCTGTGTCACAATGGCTCCTCCGTGACACAACGGGCTCCCCAAGGTCACCATGGACCCTTGGTTCCTTGGGGCCCCTGAGTGTCACAATGGTCTCCTTGATTCCATGAGGAACCACAGTGTCACAATGGCCCCTTGGTTCCATGAGGTTCCCAGTGTCACCGTGGTGTCCTTGGACCCGCATTGTCACAACTGACCCATGGCTCCATGAGGTTCCCAGTGTCACCGTGGTGTCCCTGGACCCGCATTGTCACAACTGACCCATGGCTCCATGAGGTTCCCAGTGTCACTGTGGTGGCTGTCAGAGGCCGGATGAGATCCATGTCCCCAGACACCTTGGGATGCTCGCCATGCCCGTGTGGGGCCGGGGTGCATCAGGCCTTGGTTTGTGGTGGGGAGAGCTCCGCCCCCGGCCCTGGCCTGGCAGAGCTGTCAATCACACTGCAGGGGCGGTGCTAACCATCTCTGATTGGCAGAGCTGTCAATCACACTGCAGGGGCGGTGCTAACCATCTCTGATTGGCAGAGCTGTCAATCACACTGCAGGGGCGGTGCTAACCATCTCTGATTGGCAGAGCTGTCAATCACACTGCAGGGGCGGTGCTAACCATCTCTGATTGGCAGAGCTGTCAATCACACTGCAGGGGCGGTGCTAACCCAGCTCTGATTGGCAGAGCTGTCAATCACACTGCAGGGGCGGTGCTAACCCGGCTCTGATTGGCCAATCAATCCCACCCCATGGGCAGGTTAACCCGGGTCTGATTGGGCAATCTTCAAACCAATCACACACCAGGGTTGGTACCAGCCCTGACTCTGATTGGCCAAGCAGCCAGCAGTCCTGCCTAAGGGGCGGGCCCATAGAGTCCCGGGCGGAGCCGCGCTCAGCCCGTGGCCTGGGCCCTGCCTTGGTTTGGGGTTTGTGGCTCGCCTGCGCTGCACCCCTGGCAGTTACAGCCAAACCTGTGTCTTTCTGTATCTCTTCTGTCTTCCTGTCTCTCTTTCTTTCTTCACCTTTAAATCCTTTTTACCTGGAGCACTTTTGGGTAACTTCACATCTTAAGGGTTTAAAGGTTTCCAGGTTAGATGGGCTGTGTTAATGAAGTTAATGCCATGGAAAGTATTTTCTGTTGAAGTGTGTAGCAGCACAGGAGCTGCCAATGTTCCTGGAGTGTCCTGCGTTTCCAAGCCCAGAGCCTGCTACTAAAAATGATGCTGACAGGAAGAGGCAGGGATGGGTCTTCATGTGATCTCCAGCAGCTGGGTTTATGGAGAGACAGGAGTGGGGTACGGTGCTGAAGAGGGTTCAGGGACGAAGACAACAGTGAGCCGAAGGGCAGAGCCCAATGGATACAGGAGAAAATGGTGCAGAGGCAGGAATAAGGGCAGGGTCAACCAACAGGGCAACAGGGGCGGGGGAATGCACCAAAATGGGGCCAATGGGAGCATGGGGAGAAGAGAACATTCCAGGGGTTAACCGGATATGGGAGATAAAGGCTCAACTCGGGTAATCAGGCCAAGGGGCCACTGGACTGTCATTACCTTACATAAATCTACAAGTGTTTGCAAAGACCTATGGGAGAGGCATCTTTTTCACCCTCACTCTGGGGTTTGTGGTTTCACTTCATGCTAGCCCTCCATGGCTGGGGGATTGAAACATGAATTGCAGGCCCCTGGGCCTCCATACAAGTGGATGTTGTATTAAATCCTATTGCTAAAGTTCCTTGATTGTCTATATTTTGCCCGTAAAATCTTGTGTCATTTTGACCTCTTAGCTCAGTTGGTGAGAGCATGGTGCTGGTGTCACCGAGGCTGTGGGTTCAGTCCCTGTGTGGGCCATTCACTCAAGAGCTGGACTTGATGATCCTCGTGGGTCCCTTCCTACCAAGAATATTCTTTGCATCTGTCCATGTTGAGAATACCTGGTTGGTGTTTCTCCTGTGCACCACACTCAAGTCAAGGAACCTTTGGTTGCCCCCAGCATTTCAGTGTTCAGGGGTGTTACAGCCCCGCAGGCTCACAATGGCCTCTTGTGTCCATGAGGCCCCACAGTGCCACACTGGCCCCTGGGTTCCATGGGCCCAACAGTGCCACAATGATCCCTTGGTTCCACAACTTCCACAGTGCCACACTGGCCCCTGGGGTCCATGAGGATCTGCAGTGTCACACAGGTTTGTGACATTTGTCCTTGCTGCCCCTCACATCCCCTGCCCCACGAGCAGCCCCGAGCCCCCCGTGAGGGACAGGCCCTGCTGGCCCAGGCTGGGCTCAGGGCTTGGCCTTTCTGCTTCCCCCAGCCAGCCCAGGCCCTGCTCAGCTTTGCAGTTCCCCGCTCAGAGCCTTGGGCTCCCTGCAGTCCTGGCCTCGAGGATCTGCTCCCACCAGTCCCTGGGGAGCCTTTGGCACTCCCTGCCCTCCCTGGGGCCCAGGGGTGCTCCAAGGGCCTTGGGGTTCTGCTGCTGACTCCTTGAGCAGCTTCTTCAGCCTTCTCTCAGTGCCTGAGGCTCCTGGACTCAGCCCCAAATCCACCGTGGGGACCATGAAAATACAGAAAGCCCTCGGGGGCTCTTTGTCTCCCTTCCACTGTCTTCAAGGCTCCAGGGCTTGTGCGGTGATTGGAGTCAGTTTGGAGTTCTGTTCAGAAGGAAGATTTCAAAGTGCACCTCATGATTTTTACCTTTTTAATCACAGGAGTATTTTTTTTAATTTTTCAGTTCAGAGAAAAGGTAACTGAAGCTTTCCCCGAGTGATCTTGATGCTGAATGCCTCCTTAGGAGGTCTGGGCACAGAGAAGAATGAGACCCTTGCAGGCTGACCCTGTTTGGACAACCTGCTCCTCATCCCCAGCCTCACCATGTCTGACATCATCCACTTGGGACTTACATCACAAAATATCAAAAAAATTAATGTATTTTATTATTTATTTTTAGTATTTTAATGAAATATATTTATTGTATTTATTTCTTATTTGTAAAAATAGTTGTTTCAGTTTTATTACCTAATTTTATATTTATATAAAAAATCTGTATGTATTTAGCAATGTGAAAAATAGGTGTGATTGCTGCTGACAAAATTGAAACAGTAATCAATATTGATACAGTAATACATATTTGGAAATAATAAAACAGTTCAAAGGTAAATGCCAAGAAAGGAAGGGGGAGGAGGGGTCCCCCCTTTTCCTGCAGATGTTCAGAGCAGGAAGAAGCAAGAGATAACTATTACTAAATTTATCTGGAAGAGAGGAGAATTGGGTTGGACACCAGGAAAATGTTATTTATATGAGATTTATTGCTTTAATATTGGAACATAATATTGGCTTATATTATACCAGCTTTGGCTCACACTTGGTGCGCATGTGTACCCCAAAAGGGGAAATGAAGGACACGAGGAAGAAGAGAGCCCTTCCTCCAAGACGGCCCCCAAAGAGTGTGCGACCCCCTAAAAGGATGGTGGAGCTTGCGTGGTAAAGGTGATGATGAGGGTGGTGACACAGATGTGACACATGGAAAATGGGAGGAGATGGTGATGACATAGCGCATGAAAAGGGGGATTTTGGCTCGGCAGGCTCGTAGGTGAGGTGGCGGGGGTCCAAAAGCCCCGCGCTCCGTACCCCGCGCGGTTATTGTTGTTTTGTTTTGTGTGCTTCTGCGCTATTATCAGAACCAAATTATCCCTAATTTTAACCACATCATATTGTCAATATTTTGAGTGTATTCAATTTTATATATACTAAACTACTTAATGAAAATTGCTGTTACATTTAATTTTGTTTGGTTTATTTTTGATTGGATAATTGGGCAAATAAACCACCGTGGATGGGAGCCAAAGGAGCCAACGGCAGCCAATGCTTTTTCCCAGTCCCACTGATCCCAGGCTGTGCCATCCCAGGCTGTGCCATCCCAGTCCATACAATCCCAACCCAGTTTATCCCAGTCTGTGCCATCCTGATCTGTTCGGTCCCATCCCATGTGCTCCCAGCCCATATTTGATCCCAGCCCATATTTGATCCCAGCCCATGTTTGATCCCAGCCCATGTTTGATTCCACTCTGGGTGGTCCTGCACACACTCCCAGGGTCTGGAATTCCAGTTCCCAGCCCTTGAACTTCCTTCCTATCCTCTCAACAAATTACAATAACATTTTAATTAAATCAATTATACTTAGAATGAAAAAAACTAGAATAAAAATGAAATATAATAATTTCAACTCTTCCTTACAAGACTCCAATAATGATTCAAGCCAAAACAACAACTATTACTGTAACATTACCAATACATGTAAAAAAACAAATTATATAACAAGAAATACGCTTTGAAAGTTTTAACCCAATAACCAATATACTTTGGAAAAAAAATATTAAAAAAACAAACATACAATCTAACACACACTAGCAAAACAATTCATATCACAAATACACTAAACACAAAACCAAACACCACTATAATTTCTCATCCATTTTATCCAAACCACCAAGCTTTACCAACAACCTTGAGTACTTTAAAAAAAAAATTATTTAAATAAATAATTGTAGGTGTGTGGTTTTATTTGGATATTGGTTTTTGGATTGTTTGGGTTGGATGATTTAAAAAATGGGATTTTTACAGGAATTTCATCAGCTGAGAAGGCGGCACTCTGCAAACAGAGCTGACTGAGAATGAACGGGACAGAAATCAGAAACTCTCAAAGTTTTATTTGCTGTCAAACCCATCCCACCCAGCCAGCCCCACACAATCCCCACCCCTGCTCCAAACTGGGATCCCACTGCTCCCAATCCCCTCCCAACCCCATCCCACCCTGGTGGCTGTGGAATGGACTGAGTTTGGTGTGGGATTGAGGCTTTTTGAGGAGGGAAGAAGCAACTTGAGGTGGGACTGAGCCTTCATGGGTTAAAATTCAGTTGTCTTCAGAGGGATTTGAGTGGTTTTGAGGTGACAGATCCATCCCTCTTAGCTTTTGGAGGGCAAAGAGATGGAGAAGAGAAAGAAATCAAGGCCAAAGCAAGAGGAGAAGCAAGCAGGTGTGTTCCCAGCATGGATCACAGGGAATGTGGGTCACCAGGGCTGTGCCCAGCGTGGCTCCTCCAGCGGGGGATGGAGCTGGAGCAGCGCACGAAGCTCTTCCCGCACTCGGGGCACTCGCAGGGCTTCCCTTACCAGTGCCTCCGTTGGTGTTTGGTCAAGTTAGAGCTGCTGGAGAAGCTCTTCCCACACTGGGGACACTCGTAGGGCCTCTCCCCAGTGTGGATGCGCCGGTGGGTGACGAGGGTGGAGTTGTCCTTGAATCCCTTCCCACAGTCGGGGCAGCAGAAGGGCCTCTCCTCTGTGTGACTCTGATAGTGCCGGAGGAGATGGGAGCTGATCCGAAACCTCTTCCTGCATTGATCACACTCGTAGGGCCTCTCCCCAGTGTGGATCGTCTGGTGGACAATCAGGTTAGAACACTGGCGGAAGCTCTTCCCACATTCCCTACACTTATAGGGCTGTTCCCCAGTGTGGATCCTCTGGTGCTTGATCAGGCTGGAGCTCTGCCTGAAGCTCTTCCCACACTCCCCACACTCGTGGGGCCTCTCCCCAGTGTGGATGCGCCGGTGCACGACAAGATGGGAGTTCTGCCTAAAGCCCTGCCCGCAGTCGGGGCAGCGGAAGGGCCTCTCCTCTGTGTGCGTGCGCTGGTGCACGAGGAGATCAGAGCTGGTATTAAACCTCTTCCCACACTCCCCACACTCGTAGGGCCGTTCCCCAGTGTGGATCCTCTGGTGCCTGATCAGCTCGGAGTTCCACCTGAAGCTCTTCCCACACTCCACGCACGTGTGGGGCTTCTCCCCATCATGGAGCTGCTCAGGGAGCACCAGCTCCGAGCTCTGGCTCCATCTCCGGCCGCCTTCCCGGCCCAGGCTGGGTCTTTCCCCCTCAGATCGCCGCCATCTGCCTTTGCAGCCCCTCCTCGTGCGGCATCTCCGGGCCTTTTCCTCCCCGTTGCCTTCCTGCGCCGTGGAGCCGCTCCAAACGGCCTCTGCCACGAGCTTCTGCCCCGGGGATTTGTCCTCCCTGCTCTCCAGCCTCAGCTCCTGCTCTGGGGGAGGAAGGACAAGCAGAGGATGGCATTTGCCTCCGGGCCACAGGCAAGGGCAAGGAGATGCCCCAGGGCGTCCCCGGCACAGGGGCTGTGCTGCAGCCGGGGCCGTGCTGGGCTGGGAGATGGAGCAGGACACAGGGGCAAAGGGGCACTGACTTCCTCCTCACCTGCCTGCGTGTCCCGGGGCATCTTCCTCTTCCGCACAGCCTCCCAGGGCTTGGCAATGGGAAATCCTGCTTTGGGGAAAACAAGGGATGAGCATGGTGAGTTTGAAGGTCCCTCTGCCCAAGTCCAGCTCTACAAGTCACCGGCCAGCTGGGCTCCAGAAAAACCTCCCAAACACCAAGATTCAGCCCTGCAAAAGCCTCCCAGGAGTTCCCCGTCCCTGCTCCCTCCCCTCTGGGGTTCAGGGTTCCCCCTGTCCCAGCTGCTGGGGTCACGCTTGGATTGGGGGTCCCCCTTCTCCTGGGTGCCCGCCCTCCCCAGGCTGCTGGCAGTCCCAGCAATCCCAAAAGCTCCCCCCTCTCCGCTCTCCCCATGCAGGGATGCCGGGGCTTTCTGGGCTCCCTTTTGGGCTCCCTTCTCCCCTCACTCTCTGCTTTGGGCTGCAGAGGCTCCAAGGAGTCCCCCCTGCCCCTCTCCGGGCTCTTGAGGCTCCCGCCAATGGCGCCGCTCCCCCCTCTCTGGGCTCCCCACTTTGGGCTCCTGGCGGACACAGGGCTCTGCTCCTCCAGGCTGCCTCTGCCGGCAGCCGCCACCAGCACCCCCCAATGTCCCCCCAAGGGGCCTTTCCTGCTCAGCCTTGGACTGCTACATTCTCCAAACATCCCCCAAAAAACCCAACCCAGGGACCCCCCCGGGATATCTGGGCCGAGCTCCCCCTCCCCGCTCACCTGCGGGATGGGGGGGGCGATGATCCCACAGCTGGGGGCTGCGAATTCAGGGAGGGCTCAACCGCGTGGTTCCTTCTGCTTTCTTTGATCCGCCTTTGCCCCTCCTCTTCCTCCCACTTTTCCTCTTCCGTCCCCCCTCCTCCACCTCCTCTCTCTTGTCCCGACCTCCTTCCTCTCTCCCTCCTGTTGCATCTCTTCTCCTTCTCCTCCCCCTCCCCCCCTCCACCTCCTCCCCCCTCCCTAACCCCTCTTCCTCCTCCTCCTCTGCCTTATCCCCACCTCCTTCTCCTCCTTCATCCCTCCCTTCCCACCCTCCTCCTCCTCCCCAGCAGCAGCCACACCCTCGCTGCCCCGTTCCCGGAGCCCTCGCAGCCGCGCCAGGAGCGGCGATGGAGCCGGCACAGCTCGGCACGGGCAGCGCGGGGCTCTCGGCTGCTCGCAGCCGCTGCGGGCGGGGGAACCCGGCCCGGCCAAGAGGAGAGGCAAACTGGGAAAACTGGGCGCTGCACATCCAAACTGGGCCAGGCTGGAGACCCTGCCCGGGCACTGCCAGCCCTTGGGGCTCCTCTCGGCACCTCCGGCAGCGGGGAACGCACAGAGGGCTGCGGGACCCCAGCACTGGCAGCACTGCGAGGGACTGGGCTGCACTGGGATCACACTGGGATCATAATGGGAGTGACTGGGACTGGACTGGGTTTGTGCTGACATCAAACTGGGATCATACTGGGAGTGACTGGGACTGGACTGGGTTTGTGCTGACATCAAACTGGGATCATACTGGGAGTGACTGGGACTGGACTGGGTTTGTGCTGACATCAGACTGGGATCATATTGAGAGTGAGCAGGAGCCTATGGGGGCAATTGAGACCATGGCAGGGGCAAATGGGATATACTGGGAGTGACTGGGATTATGCTGAGAGTAACCGGGAGCAGCTGTGAGCAACTGGGATCATGCCAGGAGCAACTGGGAGTGACTGGCTGCATGCTGGGGGTGAATGGAAACAACTGGGCTCATACTGGGATCAACTGGGATCATGCTGGAGGTGACTGGGATCATCCTGGCAGTCAGTGCCACTACTCTGAGGCTGACTGGGAGTGCTTGGCAGCAAATGGGATCCTACTGGGACAAACTGGGACTGACTGGGAACATGCTGCAGGGAACTGGGCTACACTGGGAGTGACTGGAAGGACAGTGAGGGTGCAAGAGAGCAACTGGAACCATGTGGAGCACAACTGGTTCATACTGGCAGCGACTGGGAGCACACTGGGCTCACATTTGGATCACACTGGGAGGGACTGGACTGACACTGGGAGGATCTGAGAGTGACTGGGAACACACCCTGCACATCATCCCCCACACTGGGCCTGACTGGGAGCAACTGGGAGCACACTGGGAGCAAATGGCATCAGACTGGGACTGACTGGCTTGATCCAAGATGCAACTGGAACCATGCTGGAGGCAGCTGGGACCACACTGGGAGAGACTGGAAGCAACGGGCATTATACTGGGAACACACTGGGAGGGCTGGCATGTGACTGGGATCAAACTGGAGCTTCCTGGGATCATCCTGGGGTTGAAACCGAGTAACTGAGTTCACACTTTGGGCTACTGGGAGCAACTGAAACTGGGATCATGCTGCAAGCAAACTGGAGCAACTGGGAAGGACTGGATGCACGCTGGAGGCCACTGGGATATTCTGGGCATGACTGGGGGATCACACTGGGATAACTGACACCTTACTGGGGCCACTGGCAGTGCCTGGAAATGACTGCAGACATTCTGGGGGCAACTGGGATATACTGGGAGTGTTTGTGACCATCCTGGGGGAACTGGAACCACACTGGGAACAACTGGGACCATGCTGGGGAGAACTGGGACCACCCTGGGGGCAACTGGGAGTGAGTGGGACCATGCTGGGAGGGACTGGGATCATCTGGGGAGTGTCTGGGACTATAGCAGGGGCAACAGGGTTCAACTGGGACCATACTGGGAGGGTCTGTAACCACAGTGGAGTGATGGAACCACACTGGGAACAGCTGGGCTCCTGCTGGGAGGTGTTATTAGAGGAACTGGGAGCAACTGGGATAGAACTGGGGTCAAGTGAACCACAGTGAGCTAACTGGGAGTGCCTGGCAATGACTACGAGCATGTTCAGGCTAACTGGGATATACTGGGAGTGTGTGAGACCATATGGTGGTAACTGGGACCACACTGGGAATGTGCTGGGGGAACTGGGAACAAGTGGGAGTGATGGGATCATACTGGGAGTGACTAGGTCTATGCTGGGGGCAACTGAGAGGAACTGAGAATAGACTGGATCAAAGTGGGAAGAACTGGGAGCAACTGGGTCCTTGCTGGGAGCAAATTGCATCATCATATTGAGTGCCTGGGACCAACTGGGCTCATACTGGGAGCAGCCACTGCCGGGCCTGGGACCCTCCAAAAACACCTCCCGGGGACCCCCCGTGTCCCCCCGAGGGCCATCTGCAGCTCGGCTTTGCAGCCCTGCCAGCTCCAAACATCCCCCCCAAAAAACCCCAAAGCCAGGCACCCCCCGGCAGATTTGGGCCCAGCTCCCCCTGCCCGGGCACCTGCGGCACGGGGGGCGATGCTCCCGGGGCTGCGGCCACTTCAGGCAGCGCCAGAGGCACCAGATTCCTTCTGTCCCCTTCTCCTGCTCTTCCTGCTGCCGCTCGGCCTCTTCCTCCCTCCCTCCTCCTCCTCCTCGTTCCCCAAGGCCCAACCCTGAGGGGAAAGGGGGCAAGGAAAGGGCGGGAACCGTGAGGGGAAAGGGCCGGGGCCAAGGGGACGCGCGGCTCCAAAAGGGCCCGGTTTGGCTCTAAATCACCCAAAAGGGCCTCAAATGCAGCTGAAATTAGCCAGCTGTGGCCGAAAATCAGCCAAAGAAGATTTAAATTATCCAAGGGGACTAATATCCAACCAAAGGCACCTAGAATTGCCCAAACTGGTTTACACCTCCCTCAAAATAGCCAAAAATCACCCTTAAATCTCCAAAATGCCCCTAAAATCCACGCTGCACGTACCTGCTTCAGCCTCAAATCTCCTGAATGAGCCTCAAATTCATCCGGTTCTGCCAGAAATCACCCGAGTTGACCTAAAATCAGCCACACGTGCCTGAAACCAACACAAGAGGGCCTAAAGTCATCCTAAATGACTTGGTTTGAGGTAGAGTTACCCAAAGAAGCAAAAAATCTACTCAAATGAGCCCAAAATCACCAAAACCAGAGACCTAAAATCACTCACCCAGGATTAAATTCACCCACATGGGTGTAATATCATCCAAAGGGATCCCAAATCCCGCCTCAACCCCACCAGATTGGGCCGAAATTCAGCCAAAGGGGCCTCAAATGCCCCCGCACAGGCTGGGGATCCCTGGCAGCAGCTGAAGCCCAGCCTAAAGCTGCCCCGCCCGGCCCAAAACGCCCCCGAGGGGCCGAGCCTGAGGCCGAGCCCGGCAGCGGCTCCGCGCTCGCTCCGGGCCCTCCGCGCTCGCTCCGGGCAGTTTTGGCCGCGGCCCCGGACGGGCCCGGGCGGGACTGGGAGGGAGCAGGGAGGGCTCGGCAGGGCTCGGCCATTTGGGGCTCGCTTGGCCTCGGGCCATTGTGCTGGGAGTTGAGGGGCAGTCGCTGCGGGCTTTGCAGACAATGATTGCCTTTGGGGCAGCTGGGCAATTTCGGGGGGTTGTGGATTCTGGGGGGTTCTATTGGTGCTTTGAGGGGGGGTGTTTTTCTGGGAGAGTTTGGAGGTTTATTAATATTTTTGGTTTCTTTTTTAAATTCGGGGGGTTTTACTGGGATTTTGTGGGAATCTCTGGAATTTTTAGGGGGGTTTTATTGGAATTTCTGGGGGATTTTGGGAGCCTTACTGGAATTTTCCAGGTGTTTAGATGGATTCTTTTGAGGTCTAGGTTGTTTGAGGAATTTTTGGGGTTTTTTTTTGGTGGAATTTTTTGGGGGTTTTTGGGTGTTGCCAGGATTTCTTTGGGTCTTGGGAGGATTTGTGGAGCTTCTGGGGGGTTTGGGGATTTTTATGGGGGGATTTGTGAGGTTTAATTGGGATTTTGGAGAGTTTGTTGGGATTTCAAGAGATTTTGTGGGCTTTTATTGGGATTCTAGGATGTCCTAATGGGATTCTGTGAGATTTAATTGGGATTTCATGGGTTTTATTTGACTTTTGGGGCTTTTAAGGAGATCTTGGGGCCTCTCAGCCCTTCCCCACACCCAGGTATAAACCCAAAGCCCCCTCACACCACCCAAGGTCCCCCAAAATTCCACTAAAACCCCAAAAAGACTCTAAAAATTACAGTAAGATACTCCAAAAGCCCAGAGAATCCCACAAAATACCAGTGAAAACACTGAAATTAAAAAAAACTCCCAAAAATTTCAATGAATCCCCCCAAAAAACCAAACCCCCTGCATAACCCAAATAAAATCCCTCAAATTCCAAAATTCCCCAAATCCAAAAAATCCCCCAAAACCCAGTAATTCTCCCAAAAAACCAAATAATTCCACCCTAAACAACAAAATCCCCCAAAAAACCCAAAAAAGCCACCCCAGAATCCCCAAAAACTCTCCCAAAATCCCCACAAAATCCAATCCCAAAAAAAGCCCCCCAGACTCCCCCCACGCTCCCTGGGGCCGTCCTGGCTCAGGGGCACCGGCCGGTGGAACAGGAGCCGCTTCAGGGGGGCCCTCGGAGCTTTTTGGGGAGGGGGCACCATGGGAGACCCCCAAAAACGGGGGAGGGGGAACCCCTGCTGTGCCCCCTGCCCCCGAAACCCCCAGACCCCGTTTCAGGGTGGGCCTGGGACCCCCCGGTACCCCCAAATCTCCCCCAGGACCCCTCCAGGAACCCCAAACCCCCCAGAGCCCCCCAAGGTTGGCCCAGGACCCCCAAAGCCCCCCCAGGAACACCCTGAGAGCCCCCAGACCCCAATCGGGCCCAGCCCAGGCTGTCCCCTGAGACCCCCCCAGACCCTTCCCAAGGCCCCTCCCCAGATCCCCCCGGGACCCTTCCAGGACCCCCCAGCCCCTCCCAAACCCGGCCCAGGACACTCCAGGCTCCCCAAAACCCCTCCCACATCCCCCCAAGGACCCCCCCAGACCCCCAAAGAGCTCCTTACGACCCCTCCCCAAACCCCCCCGACCCCTCCCAGAGCCCCGCTCCAGACCCCTCCCGGCCCCCGGTGCCGCCTCAGCGCCCCCGGCCCCTCCCCAGACCCCCCGGGGGCCCGGCACCGGCGGCCGAGGGGCGCCGCCTGCGGCTCGCCTCTGATTGGCTGCAGCGGCGCGGCGGAGGCGGGCGTTGCTGAGGGGAGCCGCGCGGTGATTGGGTGGTTTGGGGAAGTGCGGCACGGTGATTGGTTGGTTGGGGGTGCGGCGCAGGGATTGGCTGGGGGAGCCCGCGCGCGCGGCGGAGGCGGGAGATGTTGAGGTCAGAGCTGCTGAGGCGGAGCTGAGGTGGGGCCGGGGGAACCTGGGGGGCTGTGACAGGGAATAGGGGGTGTGCGGTGGGTTTGGGGGGGAGTGAGGGGGCTCTAGGGAGCTTTGGGGGAAGCTTGACAGGGTCTGGAGCGTTCTCAGGTGGGTTTAGGGGGATGTGAGGGGAATTGAGGTGGTCTGAGGGGATTTTGGGGGGATTGTGAGAGGAACTGAGGGGGTTTCTGAGGGGATCTGGGGGGCATTTAGGGGAGTCTGAGGGGATTTTATTGGGTTTGGGGGGATTGAGGGGTCTGAGGGGGATTTGGGGCAGTCTGATGGGATTTGGGGAGTCTCAAGTAGGTCTGGGGTCAATTTTGCGGGGAACTGGGGGGTCTGAGGGTAATTGGGGGGGTTTTGGGGGGCCAGGGTGGTCCTGGGCCAACCTTAGGTGGAGTCTGGGAGGTTTGGGGTTCCTGGAGGGGTCCTGGGGGAGATTTGGGGGTCCCAGAGCGTCCCAGGCCCACCCTGAACCGGGGTCTGGGGGTTTCAGGGGGAGGGGGCACAACAGGCGTTCCCCCTCCACCGTTTTTGGGGGTCTCCCATGGTGCCCCCTCCCCAAACAGCTCCGAGGGCCCCCTGAAGCGGCTCCTGTTCCACCGGCCGGTGCCCCTGAGCCAGGACGGCCCCAGGGAGCGTGGGGGGATTCTGGGGTTTGGGGCGGGTTTTTGGGGATTTTGGGGCGGCTTTTTTGGGCTTTGGAGAATTTTGTTTGGAGTTTAGGGGGAACTATTGGGGTGTTTGGAGAGATTTATTGGGTTTTTTGGGGGGGTTACAAAATTTTGGGGACTTTTGTTAATTTGGGGCGTTTTGGTTTTTGAGCGATTTTATTGGGGTTGGTTTTTGGGGTTTTTTTGGTTTTCTTTGGGTGTTTTTTTTTTTGTTTTTTTGGGTTTTTTTTGTTTGTTTGTTTGTTTTTTTTGTTTTTGTTTTTGTTTTTTTTAGGGGGGATTCCTTGAAATTTTTGGGAGTTCTTTTTAAATTTTGGTGAGTTCCACTGGGATTTTGTGGGATTCTCTGGGGTTTTGGAGGGTTTCATTGGGATGTTTAGGGGATTTGTAGGGTTTTAGTGGAATTTTTGGGGACCTTGGGTGGTCTGAGGGGGCTTTGGGTTTATACCTGGGTGTAGGGAAGGGCTGAGAGGCCCCAAGATCTCCTTAAAAGCCCCCAAAGTCAAATAAAACCCATGAAATCCCAATTAAATCTCACAGAATCCCATTAGGACATCCTAGAATCCCAATAAAAACCCACAAAATCTCTTGAAATCCCAACAAACTCTCCAAAATCCCAATTAAATCTCACAAATCCCCCATAAATGTCCCCAAACCTCCAAGAAGCTCCACAAATCCTCCCAAGACCCAAAGAAATCCTGGCAACACTGACAACAACCCAAAAAAATTCCACAAAAAAATCCCAAAAATTCCTCAAACAACCTAGACCTCAAAAGAATCCATCTAAACACCTGCAAAATTCCAGTAAGGCTCCCAAAATCCCCCAGAAATTCCAATAAAACCCCCCTAAAAATCCCAGAGATTCCCACAAAATCCCCACAAAATCCCAGTAAAACCCCCCGAATTTAAAAAAGGAAACGAAAGACATTAATAAACCCCCAAACATCCCCAGAAAAACACCCCCCCCTCAAAGCACCAATAGAGCCCCCCAGAATCCACAACCCCCCGAAATTGCCCAGCTGCCCCAAAGGCAATCATTGTCTGCACAGCCCGCAGCGACTGCCCCTCAACTCCCAGCACAATGGCCCGAGGCCAAGCGAGCCCCAAATGGCCGAGCCCTGCCGAGCCCTCCCTGCTCCCTCCCAGTCCCGCCCGGGCCCGTCCGGGGCCGCGACCAAAACTGCCCGGAGCGAGCGCGGAGGGCCCGGAGCGAGCGCGGAGCCGCTGCCGGGCTCGGCCTCAGGCTCGGCCCCTCGGGGGCGTTTTGGGCCGGGCGGGGCAGCTTTAGGCTGGGCTTCAGCTGCTGCCAGGGATCCCCAGCCTGTGCGGGGGCATTTGAGGCCCCTTTGGCTGAATTTCGGCCCAATCTGGTGGGGTTGAGGCGGGATTTGGGATCCCTTTGGATGATATTACACCCATGTGGGTGAATTTAATCCTGGGTGAGTGATTTTAGGTCTCTGGTTTTGGTGATTTTGGGCTCATTTGAGTAGATTTTTTGCTTCTTTGGGTAACTCTACCTCAAACCAAGTCATTTAGGATGACTTTAGGCCCTCTTGTGTTGGTTTCAGGCACGTGTGGCTGATTTTAGGTCAACTCGGGTGATTTCTGGCAGAACCGGATGAATTTGAGGCTCATTCAGGAGATTTGAGGCTGAAGCAGGTACGTGCAGCGTGGATTTTAGGGGCATTTTGGAGATTTAAGGGTGATTTTTGGCTATTTTGAGGGAGGTGTAAACCAGTTTGGGCAATTCTAGGTGCCTTTGGTTGGATATTAGTCCCCTTGGATAATTTAAATCTTCTTTGGCTGATTTTCGGCCACAGCTGGCTAATTTCAGCTGCATTTGAGGCCCTTTTGGGTGATTTAGAGCCAAACCGGGCCCTTTTGGAGCCGCGCGTCCCCTTGGCCCCGGCCCTTTCCCCTCACGGTTCCCGCCCTTTCCTTGGCCCCTTTCCCCTCAGGGTTGGGCCTTGGGGAACGGGGAGGAGGAGGAGGGAGGGAGGAAGAGGCCGAGCGGCAGCAGGAAGAGCAGGAGAAGGGGACAGAAGGAATCTGGTGCCTCTGGCGCTGCCTGAAGTGGCCGCAGCCCCGGGAGCATCGCCCCCCGTGCCGCAGGTGCCCGGGCAGGGGGAGCTGGGCCCAAATCTGCCGGGGGGTGCCTGGCTTTGGGGTTTTTTGGGGGGATGTTTGGAGCTGGCAGGGCTGCAAAGCCGAGCCGCAGATGGCCCTCGGGGGGACATCGGGGGGTCCCCGGGAGGTGTTTTTGGGGGGTCCCAGGGGCGGCAGTGGCTGCTTCCAGTATGAGCCCAGTTGGCACCCCGTGTGCCCCAGTTTCCTCGGCATACCCAAGATGAGCCCAGTCCCTCCCAGTCATTCCCTGTGATGATGCAGTTTGCTCCCAGCAAGGTCCCAGTTGCTCCCACTTCCTCCCGCTTTGATCCCATGTGTTCCCAGTTCTCCCAATTCTCCCATAACATAGTCCTTGTCACTCCCAGTATGATCCCAGTCTCTCCCAGCTGGTCCCCAGTCATTCCCACTTGCCCACAGCGTGTTCCCGGTTCCACCAGCACATTCCTAGTCACTCCCAGTCTGGTCCCAGTCACCACCTGTATGGTCTCAGACACTCCCAGTTTTTCCCAGTTGCCTCCAGCATGATCCCAGTTTCCCCAGTTGTGGTCTCAGTCCTCTCAGCATAGTTCCAGTACCTCCAAGTTTATCCCAGTTGATCCCAATGTGTTCACATTTTCCTCCCAGCATGGGCCCAGTAGTTCCCAGTAACCCCCAGACAGGTTCCTTTCACATACACTGTAATCCCAGTATGATTGCAGCCACTCCAGTATGATCCCAGTCACTTGCAGTCTAATCCCAGTTGCTCCCAGAACCTCACAGTCTGATCCCAGTGCCCCCAGTGTGATCCCAGTTGCTCCCAGCAAGGGCCCAGCTGTTCCCAGTGTGGTTCCATCACTCCACTGTGGTTACAGGCCCTCCCAGTATGGTCCCAGTTGAACCCAGTTGCCCCTGCTATAGTCCCAGTCACTCCCCAGATGATCCCAGTCCCTCCCAGCATGGTCCCACTCACTCCCAGTTGCCCCCAGGGTGGTCCCAGTTCTCCCAAGCATGGTCCCAGTTGTTCCCAGTGTGGTTCCAGTCCCCCCTGGATGGTCACAAACACTCCCAGTATATGCCAGTTGCCCCCAGCATGTCTGCAGTCATTTCCAGGCACTGCCAGTGGCCCCAGTAAGGTGTCAGTGATCCCAGTGTGATCCCCCAGTCATGCCCAGAATATCCCAGTTGCCTCCAGCATGCATCCAGTCCTTCCCAGTTGCTCCAGTTTGCTTGCAGCATGATCCCAGTTTCTCTCAGCTGCTCCCAGTAGCCCAAAGTGGGATCCCAGTTGCTCAGTTTCAACCCCAGGATGATCCCAGGAAGCTCCAGTTTGATCCCAGTCACATGGCAGCCCTCCCAGGGTGGTCCCAGTATAATGCCAGTGGCTTCCAGTCTCTCCCAGTGTGGTCCCAGCTGCCTCCAGCATGGTTCCAGTTGCTTCCTGGATCAAGCCAGTCAGTCCCAGTCTGATGCCATTTGCTCCCAGCGTGCTCCCAGTTGCTCCCAGTCAGGCCCAGTGTGGGGGATGATGTGCAGGGTGTGTTCCCAGTCACTCCCAGATCCTCCCAGTGTCAGTCCAGTCCCTCCCAGTGTGATCCAAATGTGAGCCCAGTGTGCTCCCAGTCGCTGCCAGTATGAACCAGTTGTGTTCCACATGGTTCCAGTTGCTCTCTTGCACCCTCACTGTCCTTCCAGTCACTCCCAGTGTAGCCCAGTTCCCTGCAGCATGTTCCCAGTCAGTCCCAGTTTGTCCCAGTAGGATCCCATTTGCTGCCAAGCACTCCCAGTCAGCCTCAGTGTAGTGGCACTGACTGCCAGGATGATCCCAGTCAGCTCCAGCATGATCCCAGTTGATCCCAGTATAAGCCCAGTTGTTTCCAGTCACCCCCAGCATGCAGCCAGTCACTCCCAGTTGCTCCCAGTCACTCCCAGGTGCTCCTGGCATGATCCCAGTTGCTCACAGCTGCTCCCAGTAACTCTCAGCATAATCCCAGTCACTCCCAGTATATCCCATTTCCCCCTGCCATGGTCTCAATTGCCCCCATAGGCCCCTGCTCACTCTCAATATGATCCCAGTCTGATGTCACCACAAACCCAGTGCAGTCCTAGTCACTCCCAGTATGATCCCAGTTTGATGTCAGCACAAACCCAGTCCAGTCCCAGTCACTCCCATTATGATCCCAGTGTGATCCCAGTGCAGCCCAGTCCCTCGCAGGGCTGGGGTCCCGCAGCCCTCTGTGCGTTCCCCGCTGCCGGAGGTGCCGAGAGGAGCCCCAAGGGCTGGCAGTGCCCAGGCAGGGTCCCCAGGCTGGCCCAGTTTGGATGTGCAGCCCCCAGTTTTCCCAGTTTGCCTCTCCTCTTGCCCGGGCCGGGTTCCCCCGCCCGCAGTGGCTGCGAGCAGCCGAGAGCCCCGCGCTGCCCGTTCCGAGCTGTGCCGGCTCCATCGCCGCTCCTGGCGCGGCTGCGAGGGCTCCGGGAACGGGGCAGCGAGGGTGTGGCTGCTGCTGGGGAGGAGGAGGAGGGAGGGAAGGGAGGGATGAAGGAGGAGAAGGAGGTGGGGATAAGGCAGAGGAGGAGGAGGTAGAGGGGTTAGGGAGGAGGAGGAGAAGAGATGCAAGGGCAGGGAGAGAAGAAGGAGGTCGGGATAAGACAGAGGAGGCGGAGGAGGGGGGACGGAACAGGAAGAGTGGGAGGAAGAGGAGGGGAAAAGGCGGATCAAAGAAAGCCGAAGGAACCACGCGGTCGAGCGCTCCCTGAATTCGCAGTCCCCAGCTGTGGGATCATCGCCCCCCATCCCACAGGTGAGCGGGGAGGGGGAGCTCGGCCCAGATATCCCCGGGGGGTGCCTGGGTTGGGTTTTTTGGGGATGTTTGGAGAATGCAGCAGTCCAAGGCTGAGCGGGAAAGGCCCCTTGGGGGGACATTGGGGGTGCCGGTGGCGGCTGCCGGCAGAGGCAGCCTGGAGGAGCAGAGCCCTGTGTCCGCCAGGAGCCCAAAGTGGGGAGCCCAGAGAGGGGGGAGCGGCGCCATTGGCGGGAGCCTCAAGAGCCCGGAGAGGGGCAGGGGGGACTCCTTGGAGCCCCTGGAGCCCAAAGCAGAGAGTGATGGGAGAACGGAGCCCAAAAGGGAGCCCAAAAAGCCCCGGCATCCCTGCATGGGGAGAGCGGAGAGGGGGGAGCTTTTGGGATTGCTGGGACTGCCAGCAGCGTGGGGAGGGCGGGCACCCAGGAGAAGGGGGACCCCCAATCCAAGCGTGACCCCAGCAGCTGGGACAGGGGGAACCCCCGAACACCAGAGGGGAGGGAGCAGGGACGGGGAACTCCTGGGAGGCTTTTGCAGGGCTGAATCTTGGTGTTGGGGAGGTTTTTCTGGAGCCCAGCTGGCCGGTGACTTGTAGAGCTGGACTTGGGCAGAGGGACCTTCAAACTCACCATGCTCATCCCTTGTTTTCCCCAAAGCAGGATTTCCCATTGCCAAGTCTTGGGAGGCTGTGAGGAAGAGGAAGATGCCCCGGGACACGCAGGCAGGTGAGGAGGAAGTCAGTGCCCCTTTGCCCCTGTGTCCTGCTCCATCTCCCAGCCCAGCACGGCCCGGCTGCAGCACAGCCCCTGTGCCGGGGACGCCCTGGGGCATCTCCTTGCCCTTGCCTGTGGCCCGGAGGCAAATGCCATCCTCTGCTTGTCCTTCCTCCCCCAGAGCAGGAGCTGAGGCTGGAGAGCAGGGAGGACAAATCCCCGGGGCAGAAGCTCGTGGCAGAGGCCGTTTGGAGCGGCTCCACGGCGCAGGAAGGCAACGGGGAGGAGAAGGCCCCGAGATGCCGCACGAGGAGGGGCTGCAAAGGCAGATGGCGGCGATCTGAGGGGGAAAGACCCAGCCTGGGCCGGGAAGGCGGCCGGAGATGGAGCCAGAGCTCGGAGCTGGTGCTCCATGAGCAGCCCCATGCTGGGGAGAAGCCCCACACGTGCGTGGAGTGTGGGAAGCGCTTCAGGTGGAACTCCCATCTGATCCTGCACCAGAGGATCCACACTGGGGAGAGGCCCTACGAGTGTGATCAGTGCAGGAAGAGGTTTAATACCAGCTCCAATCTCCTCGTGCACCAGCGCACGCACACAGAGGAGAGGCCCTTCCGCTGCCCCGACTGCGGGCAGGGCTTCAGCCAGAACTCCAGTCTTGTCGTGCACCGGCGCATCCACACTGGGGAGAGGCCCCACAAGTGTGAGGAGTGTGGGAAGAGCTTCAGCCAGAGCTCCAACCTGATCCGCCACCAGAGGACCCACACTGGGAAACAGCCCCACGCGTGTGGGGAGTGTGGGAAGAGCTTCAGACACCACTCCAACCTGGTTGTCCACCAAAAGATCCACACTGGGGAGAGGCCCTACGAGTGTGATCAATGCAGGAAGAGGTTTCGGATCAGCTCTGGTCTCGTCAGGCACCAGCGCACGCACACAGAGGAGAGGCCCTTCCGCTGCCCTGACTGCGGGCAGGGCTTCAGGCAAAACGCCCATCTTGTCGTGCACCGGCGCATCCACACTGGGGAGAGGCCCCACGAGTGTGAGGAGTGTGGGAAGAGCTTCAGCCAGAGCTCCAGCCTGATCCTACACCAGAGGACCCACACTGGGGAACAGCCCTACAAGTGTAGGGAATGTGGGAAGAGCTTCAGCCAGTGTTCTACCCTGATCCAGCATCAGAGGACCCACACTGGGGAGAGGCCCTACGAGTGTGATCAATGCAGGAAGAGGTTTCGGATCAGCTCCCATCTCCTCCGGCACTATCAGATTCACACACAGGAGAGGCCCTTCTGCTGCCCCAACTGCGGGAAGGGATTCAAGGACAACTCCACCCTCGTCACCCACCGGCGCATCCACAGTGGGGAGAGGCCCTACGAGTGTCCCCAGTGTGGGAATAACTTCTCCAGCAGCTCTACCTTGACCCGACACCAACGGAGGCACCGGTAGGGGAAGCCCTGCGAGTGCCCCGAGTGCGGGAAGAGCTTCGTGCGCTGCTCCAGCTCCATCCCCCGCTGGAGGAGCCACGCTGGGCACAGCCCTGGTGACCCGCATTCCCTGTGATCCATGCTGGGAACACACCTGCCTGCTTCTCCTCTTGGTTTGGCCTTAATTTCTTTCTCTTCTCCATCTCTTTGCCCTCCAAAAGCCAAGAGGGATGGATCTGTCACCTCAAAACCACTCAAATCCCTCTGAAGACAACTGAATTTTAACCCATGAAGGCTCAGTCCCACCTCAAGTTGCTTGTTCCCTCCTCAAAAAGCCTCAATCCCACACCAAACTCAGTCCATTCCACAGCCACCAGGGTGGGATGGGGTTGGGAGGGGATTGGGAGCAGTGGGATCCCAGTTTGGAGCAGGGGTGGGGATTGTGTGGCGCTGGCTGGGCGGGATGGGTTTGACAGCAAATAAAACTTTGAGAGTTTCTGATTTCTGTCCCGTTCATTCTCAGTTAGCTCTGTTTGCAGAGTGCCGCCTTCTCAGCTGATGAAATTCCTGTAAAAATCCCATTTTTTAAATCATCCAACCCAAACAATCCAAAAACCAATATCCAAATAAAACCACACACCCACAATTATTTTTTAAATAATTTTTTTTTTTAGAGTACTCAAGGTTGTTATGAAAGCTTTGTGGTTTGGATAAAATGGATGAGCAATTATAGTGGTGTTTGGTTTTGTGTTTAGTGTATTTGTGATATGAATTATTTTACTAGTGTGTGTTAGATTGTATGTTTGTTTTTTTAATATTTTTTTTCCAATGTATATTGGTTATGGATTTAAAACTTTCAAAGCGTATTTCTTGTTATATAATTTGTTTCTTTACATGTATTGGTAATGTTAGAGTAACAGTTGTTGTTGTTTTGGCTTGAATCATTATTGGAGCATTGTAAGGAAGAGTTGAAATTATTATATTTCATTTTTATTCTAGTTTATTTCATTCTAAGTATAATTTATTTAATTAAAATGTTATTGTAATTTGTTGAGAGGATAGGAAGGAAGTTCAAGGGCTGGGAACTGGAATTCCAGACCCTGGGAGTGTGTGCAGGACCACCCAGAGTGGGATCAAACATGGGCTGGGATCGAACATGGGCTGGGGGCACATGGGATGGGACTGAACAGATCAGGACGGCACAGACTGGGATCAACTGGGTTGGGATTGTACGTACTGGGATGGCACGGACTGGGACGGCACAGCCTGGGATGGCACGAACTGGGATGGCACAGCCTGGGATCAGTGGGACTGGGAAAAAGCATTGGCTGCCGTTGGCTCCTTTGGCTCCCATCCACGGTGGTTTATTTGCCCAATTATCCAATCAAAAAAAAACCAAACAAAATTATATGTAACAGCAATTTTCATTAAGTAGTTTAGTATATATAAAATTGAATACACTCAAAATATTGACAATATGATGTGGTTAAAATTAGGGATAATTTGGTTCTGATAATAGCGCAGAAGCACACAAAACAAAACAACAATAACCGCGCGGGGTACGGAGCGCGGGGCTTTTGGACCCCCGCCACCTCACCTACGAGCCTGCCGAGCCAAAATCCCCCTTTTCATGCGCTATGTCATCACCCTCTTCTCCCATTTTCCATGTGTCACGTCTGTGTCACCACCCTCATCATCACCTTTACCACGCAAGCTCCACCATCCTTTTAGGGGGTCGCACACTCTTTGGGGGCCGTCTTGGAGGAAGGGCTCTCTTCTTCCTCGTGTCCTTCATTTCCCCTTTTGGGGTACACACGTGCACCAAGTGTGAGCCAAAGCTGGTATAATATAAGCCAATATTATGTTCCAGTGTTAAAGCAATAAATCTCATATAATTAACATTTTCCTGGTGTCCAACCCAATTCTCCTCTCTTCCAGATAAATTTAGTAATAGTTATCTCTTGCTTCTTCCTGCTCTGAACATCTGCAGGAAAAGGGGGGAACCCTCCTCCCCCTTCTTTTCTTGGCATTTACCTTTGAACTGTTTTATTATTTCCAAATATGTATTACTGTATCAATATTGATTACTGTTTCAATTTTGTCAGCAGCAATCACACCTATTTTTCACATTGCTAAATACGTACAGATTTTTTATATAAATATAAAATTAGGTAATAAAACTGAAACAACTATTTTTACAAATAAGAAATAAATACAATAAATATATTTCATTAAAATGCTAAAAATAAATAATAAAATACATTAATTTTTTGGATATTTTGTGATGTAAGTCCCAGGTGGATGATGTCAGACATGGTGAGGCTGGGGATGAGGAGCAGGTTGTCCAAACAGGGTCAGCCTGCAAGGGTCTCATTCTTCTCTGTGCCCAGACCTCCTAAGGAGGCATTCAGCATCAAGATCACTCGGGGAAAGCTTCAGTTACCTTTTCTCTGAACTGAAAAATTAAAAAAAATACTCCTGTGATTAAAAAGGTAAAAATCATGAGGTGCACTTTGAAATCTTCCTCCTGAACAGAACTCCAAACTGACTCCAATCACCGCACAAGCCCTGGAGCCTTGAAGACAATGGAAAGGAGACAAAGAGCCCCCGAGGGCTTTCTGTATTTTCATGGTCCCCACGGTGGATTTGGGGCTGGGTCCAGGAGCCTCAGGCACTGAGAGAAGGCTGAAGAAGCTGCTCAAGGAGTCAGCAGAGAACTCCAAGGCCCTTGGAGCCCCCCTGGGCCCCAGGGAGGGCAGGGAGTGCCACAGGCTCCCCAGGGACTGGTGGGAGCAGATCCTCGAGGCCAGGACTGCAGGGAGCCCAAGGCTCTGAGCAGGGAACTGCAAAGCTGAGCAGGGCCTGGGCTGGCTGGGGGAAGCAGAAAGGCCAAGCCCTGAGCCCAGCCTGGGCCAGCAGGGCCTGTCCCTCACGGGGGGCTCGGGGCTGCTCGTGGGGCAGGGGATGTGAGGGGCAGCAAGGACAAATGTCACAAACCTGTGTGACACTGCAGATCCTCATGGACCCCAGGGGCCAGTGTGACACTGTGGAAGTTGTGGAACCAAGGGATCATTGTGGCACTGTTGGGCCCATGGAACCCAGGGGCCAGTGTGGCACTGTGGAAGTTGTGGAACCAAGGGATCATTGTGGCACTGTTGGGCCCATGGAACCCAGGGGCTAGTGTGACACTGTGGAAGTTGTGGAACCAAGGGATCATTGTGGCACTGTTGGGCCCATGGAACCCAGGGGCCAGTGTGACCCTGTGGGGCCTCATGGACACAAGAGGCCATTGTGAGCCTGCGGGGCTGTAACACCCCTGAACACTGAAATGCTGGGGGTAACCAAAGGTTCCTTGACTCGAGTTTGGTGCACAGGAGAAACACCAACCAGGTATTCTCAACATGGACAGATGCAAAGAATATTCTTGGTAGGAAGGGACCCACGAGGATCATCAAGTCCAGCTCTTGAGTGAATGGCCCACACAGGGACTGAACCCACAGCCTCGGTGACATCAGCACCATGCTCTCACCAACTGAGCTAAGAGGTCAAAATGACACAAGATTTTACTGGCAAAATATAGACAATCAAGGAACTTTAGCAATAGGATTTAATACAACATCCACTTCTATGGAGGCCCAGGGGCCTGCAATTCGTGTTTCAATCGCCCAGCCATGGAGGGCTAGCATGAAGTGAAACCACAAATCCCAGAGTGAGGGTGAAAAAGATGCCTCTCCCATAGGTCTTTGCAAACACTTGTAGATTTCTGTAAGGTAATGACAGTCCAGTGGCCCCGTGGCCTGATTACCCGAGTTGAGCCTTTATCTCCCATATCCGGTTAACCCCTGGAATGTTCTCTTCTCCCCATGCTCCCATTGGCCCCATTTTGGTGCATTCCCCCGCCCCTGTTGCCCTGTTGGTTGACCCTGCCCTTATTCCTGCCTCTGCACCATTTTCTCCTGTATCCATTGGGCTCTGCCCTTCGGCTCACTGTTGTCTTCGTCCCTGAACCCTCTTCAGCACCGTACCCCACTCCTGTCTCTCCATAAACCCAGCTGCTGGAGATCACATGAAGACCCATCCCTGCCTCTTTCTGTCAGCATCATTTTTAGTAACAGGCTCCGGGCTTGGAAACGCAGGACACTCCAGGAACATTGGCAGCACCTGTGCTGCTACACACTTCAACAGAAAATACTTTCCATGGCATTAACTTCATTAACACAGCCCATCTAACCTGGAAACCTTTAAACCTTAAGATGTGAAGTTACCCAAAAGTGCTCCAGGTAAAAAGGATTTAAAGGTGAAGAAAGAAAGAGAGACAGGAAGACAGAAGAGATACAGAAAGACACAGGTTTGGCTGTAACTGCCAGGGGTGCAGCGCAGGCGAGCCACAAACCCCAAACCAAGGCAGGGCCTAGGCCACAGGCTGAGCGCGGCTCCGCCCGGGACTCTATGGGCCCGCTCCTTAGGCAGGACTGCTGGCTGCTTGGCCAATCAGAGTCAGGGCTGGTACCAACCCTGGTGTGTGATTGGTTGGCAGATTGCCCAATCAGACCCGTGTTAACCTGCCCATGGGGTGGGATTGATTGGCCAATGAGAGCTGGGTTAGCACCGCCCCTGCAGTGTGATTGACAGCTCTGCCAATCAGAGCTGGGTTAGTACCGCCCCTGCAGTGTGATTGACAGCTCTGCCAATCAGAGATGGTAAGCACCGCCCCTGCAGTGTGATTGACAGCTCTGCCAGGCCAGGGCCGGGGGCGGGGCTCTGCCCACCACAAACCAAGGCCTGATGCACCCCGGCCCCACACGGGCATGGCGAGCATCCCAAGGTGTCTGGGGACATGGATCTCATCCAGCCTCTGACAGCCACCACGGTGACACTGGGGAACCTCATGGAGCCATGGGTCAGTTGTGACAATGCGGGTCCAAGGACACCACGGTGACACTGGGAACCTCATGGAGCCATGGGTCAGTTGTGACAATGCGGGTCCAAGGACACCGTGATGACACTCGAGAACCTCATGGAACCAAGGGGCCATTGTGACACTGTGGTTCCTCATGGAATCAAGGAGACCATTGTGACACACGGGGGCCCCAAGGAACCAAGGGTCCATTGGTACCCTGGGGAGCCCGTTGTGTCACGGAGGAGCCATTGTGACACAGCGAGGGCACATGGAGCCAAGGGGCCATTGTGACACATCAGGGCTTTGTGGAACCATGAAGCCATGGTGACATTGCAAGGCCTCATGGAAGCACAGAGCCGTTGTGACAGTACAGAAACAAGGGGAACATTGTGACATTCCAGGGCCTCATGGAACCAAGGAGACCATTGGGACACTGTGGGGTCCCACAAAACCAAGGGAGCATGGAACAGGTCTGTCTGTCTGGACCTCCTGGGGCCCAGGAGTGCTCTGGCTGACCTTGGCATGTCGAGGGCTGCTTCTCATCTGCCCCTGAAGCACTGGGGCTCTGGGCGTTGCTTCCTATGGGAGGGAACTGTCCTGCTCCTCCAGGGGCCCAGGGCCAGAACTGGGATTCCTTCTCCAAATTTCTTTACACGCAAAGATTGTTCCCAGACCAAAGCTGCCAGGACTGACAAATCTGGCTGGCCATGGCTTCCTAGGGGCAGGCCCTCATCTGCCTCTGAAGCACTGGGGCTCTGGGCTTTCCTTCCTGATAAAAAGAACTCTTCTTCCTGTCCAGGCGCCCACAGCTAAATCTGAGATTCCACTTCCAAAATGCCCTATGACCATGGCCAAAACTGGGATTCGACCTCCAAAGCTCTGTACATCCAAGGATTGCTCCCAAGGGAAAGCTGCCAGGACAGACAGGTCTGGCTGCCCTGGGCCTCCTGGGGGCTGCCTCTCCCCTGCTGCCCAAACACTGGGGCTTGGTGCTTTCCTTCCTCTGGAAAAGAACCGTCCTTCTTATCTTTGCAGAAACCATGGAAATTGGGGTTCCACCTCCCAAATTCCCCATATCCAAGGGATGCTTTCAGACAAAAGCTACCAGGACAGAGAGGTCTGACTGGCCCAGGCCTCTGATGGCCGCCTTTCATCTGCCCCTGAAACACCACTGGTGTTCCGTGCTTTCCTTCCTATGGAAAAGAACCATCCTTCTCCTCCGGGTGTCCATGTCTGAAATTGGCATTCCCCCTCCCAAATTCCCTATATCCAAGGGTTGCTGCCAGGCAAAATCGGCCAGTACCGTCAAGGCCGGCTGGCCTTGGCCTCTGGTGGCTGCCCCTGCGACACTTGGGCTGGGTTCTTTCCTTCCCATGGAGATCCTTGTGACACTGTGGGGACCTCCTGGAACCAAGGGGATCCTTGTGGCAACTTTGGAGCCCATGGAACCAAGGGGATCCTTGTGGCACCACTGGAGCCCATGGAACCAAGGGGATCCTTGTGGCACCTCTGGAGCCCATGGAACCAAGGGGATCCTTGTGGCACCTCTGGAGCCCATGGAGCCAAGGGGCCATGGTGACACAGCGGGGCTTCATGGACCCAGAGACCAGTATGGCTCTGTGGGGCCTGATGGAAGCATGGAGACCATTCCCACCCTTCAGGGCCTCGAGTCACCAAGGGGCCATTATGACACCTCAGGGCCTCATGGCAGCAAGGGACCATTGGGACACTGTGAGGCCCCATGGAAGCCAGGGAAGATGGACCAGGTCTGGCTGGCTTGGCCTCCCAGGGGCCACGTGACAGGTCTGGCTGATCTTGGGATGTCGAGGGCTGCCTCTCATCAGCTCCTGGAGCACTGGGGCTCCGTGCTTTCCTTGTTATGGGAAAGAACCATCTCTCTTTTCAAATGCCCATTGACATCTGATGCCCATTGACATCTGCCCTTGCAAGGGCAGCGCTGCAGAGAGACAGCTCTGGCCAGGAGCAGCTCCTGGGCACAGCCCAGCAGGGCTGGGGCACTGCCAGGGCACCTCGGGGACACGGGCAGGGCACAGACACAGCTCGCAGGGCTCAGCACTGCCAGGGGCCGTGGCATGTCCCCGAGGAGGCTGGGGCACAGCCGCACCTCTGGGGCTGTGTCCCAGAGCCCCAGAGCAGCTGTGATGGCAGAAAGGGGCCGTGTGACAGCACAGATGGGCTGTGTGACATCACTGAGGGGGCTGTGATGTCACAGAGCTAGCTGTGACATCATCAAAGGTGGTTCTGTGACATCACAATGTGGGTTGTGACATAGAGTATGATATCACAGAGCAGCTGTGTGATGTCACAGAGAAGGCTGTGACGTCGCAGACAAGGCTGGGACACCACAGGGTGGCTGTGACATCACAAAGCTGCTCTGTGACATCACATAGCAGCTGAATGACATCACATGGAGGTTGTGTGACATAACAGAGTGGTTGTGTGACATCACAGGAGTTTGTATGAAATCACAGGTAGCCTGTGACATCACAGGTGGCTGTGTGACATCCCAGGGGCTGTGTGACATCACAGGTGGCTGTGCGTCATCGCTGGGGCTGTGTGACATCACAGGTGGCTTTGTGACATCACAGGTAGCTGTATGACATCACAGGGGCTGTGTGATGTCACTGGGGAGGTCACTCCACCCTGGCTGCCCCTCACAGCTCCCCCAGAGCAGTCCAACGCTGCTCGTGCACAGCGGGGTCCCCTGTCCCCCCGGGTCCCCCCGCAGCCTCCCCCAGAGGATGTTCCACGAGATCGACCCCAGAGCCTGACACGGGGCCGGGGGGCCAGGGCAGGGGGACAGGGACCCCCCGGCAGCATCCCCGTGTTCCCCAGGGCCAGAGCCTGGGCCAGGGCTCCTTCACCCTGTTACCAATGAGGGCTGGAGAGCGATTAAAAAATCCCCAGCAAGGGATCAGCAAAAACCAGATTTCATATTAAGCACCAGCACGACCAAGTTCCTTGTCAAGATTCCCTCTGCTCCTGACTGGACACTTCAGGCACACCAAGGAAACAAAGCAGCAACAAAACCAAACAAAATCCAGGCAATCCAACCAGAAATGAACCCAGAACTGCCCCTCTGTGTGTGTGTGTGTATTTGTGTGTGTGTGACATAAGGACGGTGAGGGCAAGGATAAAAGGAATATGGCCCAAAAGCTGAACAGAGCTCAAACTTAACAGGACTTAACTTATACCTTGACCTGAACTGCTCCTTCACAGTTTAGCAAAAGAACTGCATTTAACAGGATTTAACCTAACTTACAAGCTACAACTCAATGATCTAACAGTGGAGTAACACTTAACACGATTCAATTTAGCTTACCACTTCTATTAAACTGAACAATTTAGCAAGAGAACAACTCTTAGCAGCACTTAACTTAGCTTGGACCTCCTGACTTACTGTCGTGGTTTGAGAGGAAGTGAGTTTTTGGGAGGTGGTGGTCAAACCAATAGGTGCTCAGATGTGAATATTGGCACCTGGTTTGGCCACTGAGGATATGGATACGCCTCTGAGAACACAGGGGTAAAAGCAAAGAACTCCCAGGGGAACACTCTCTCTTGGTTCCAGTGGATGGAGAGGTCAGACCTGCCCTGCCCAGCTGTGGGCTGGGTGGGGGAGGAGAAGCCACGAGGCTGGAGGGAGGGTAGGCCAGAGCCTTGGGCAGAGGAGGGAGGTGAAAGCCCCTGGCCCCGGCAGGACAAGAGTGAGTTCCCCACAGATTATGGAAGGGTGGAAGAACTCTGAGAGGCATCGGGCAGCCCCCCTTTCCCAGGAGGGAGAGATAGAGAGAGAGAGCTGTCAGTGCTGCCTTGAAATTTGATAGCACTGGCCTGGCTGAGAAGGAGAAGGGGGGGCAGCGAGAAGAGTGCCCAGCAGGGCCAGCGTGGGAGTTCTGGACGAGTAGAGACTGTGATTTTAACCATTCTATGGGATGATGGAAACCTTGCAAATGCTGATCCTCTGGGAGATGAAGGAGAAGAGAGATAGGGAAAAAATAAGAGGAAATGTGCAAGTGTGATGCAAGCTGTGAAGGTGAAGAAGGACCAAGAGAAGTTGAGAAGAATTCTAGGTGGGAGGAGATGATGGAGTGGCTTTTGGCTGGACTTTTCTTGTATGGCCACGGACAGAACCTTTCCTGGAATACAGAGACTGCATTTTAGGGGGAGGCGATGGCTTGGTGCCGAAGGAGTGATGTGAGTGGAGACGACAGGTGAGGAAGTGATGGTGCTTTCGAGACCCCTCGGCCCCAGGGGGTGAAATATTGGGGGGGACTAGTGTCCCAAAAAGGTGAGAGACTGTCGTTTTCTCCTGGAACTGGGCGAAGCATCCTTGAAAAGGGAAACCCTAAAAGCAGCTCTGGTCCATGTGCAGTGGTGAGAGCACTGGACATGGAAGGAAGAAGTCACGAAGGTGGTGCTGAGTGACGTGGAAACACAACTGGACTCGGCTGTGTTTCCAGGGGAAGCCTGTGGCGCAAGGGGGCTCCTCTCTCCTTGATGAAATGAGAGGTGATTGTCGGAAGGCTGGAGATGGACTGAGTTGATTATTTGAAGGGTGATGGACTGAGTGGGGGGGAGGAGAAATGTTTTGAAAGTTTTCCATTTTGCTGTCTGTGTGGGTTCATTTTATTATAGTTGTGAGATAATAAAGTTTTTTTCTTCTTGGTTCACAAGTGGAGGCCTGCTTTGCTCTGTCTCTGATCGCATCTCACAGCAGATACCAGGGAGAATATGTCCTCATGGGGGCACTGGCATTGTGCCAGCGCCAAACCATGACAGGTGGCCAGGATGAACCATTGCTGGCACTAAAGCCCCTCTCCTGGGGCCCTGCAAACAGCTCCAAAAGGAGCCCCTGGGAGCTCTCCTGGGCCAGCGACTCCCTCGGAGTGGGGCCTCTCCCAGCCGGGAACTCTCCCGTTTGCTGCACTCGGGGATCCCCGAACAACGAGGGAGCCTGGGCCGATCCCCCCACTCCTCCAGGCTCAAGCCTTCGCCCCCTGGGGAGATGCCAAAGCCTCCACAGGGAGCATTTCCCTGCCGTGCACTGACTCTGTGTGTCTGTGTGCACACACGAGTGCCTGTGCTGGGCAAATGTGGCGGAAACGCTGCTCTCGGAGGGGCTTGAGTGCCTTGCAGAGCTGAGTCAGTCAGGCCTGTAGGTAAGTCAGGAGGTCCAAGCTAAGTTAAATGCTGCTAAGAGTTGTTCTCTTGCTAAATTTTTCAGTTTAATAGAAGTGGTAAGCTAAGTTGAATAGCGTTAAGTGTTATTCCACTTTTAGATCATTGAGTTGTAGCTTGTAAGTTAGGTTAAATCCTGTTAAATGCAGTTCTTTTGCTAAACTGTGAAGGAGCAGTTCAGGTCAAGGTATAAGTTAAGTCTTGTTAGGTTTGAGCTCTGTTCAGCTTTTGGGCCGTATTCCTTTTATCCTTGCCCTCACTGTCCTTATGTCACACACACACACACACACACACACACACACACACACACACACACACACACAGAGGGGCAGTTCTGGGTTCATTGCTGGATGGATTGCCTGGATTTTGTTTGGTTTTGTTGCTGCTTTGTTTCCTTGGTGTGCCTGAAGTGTCCAGTCAGGAGCAGAGGGAATCTTGACAAGGAACTTGGTCGTGCTGGTGCTTAATATGAAATCTGGTTTTTGCTGATCCCTTGCTGGGGATTTTTTAATCGCTCTCCAGCCCTCGTTGGTAACAGGGTGAAGGAGCCCTGGCCCAGGCTCTGGCCCTGGGGGACACGGGGATGCTGCCGGGGGGTCCCTGTCCCCATGCCCCGGCCCCCCGGCCCCGTGTCAGGCTCTGGGGTCGATCTCGTGGAACATCCTCTGGGGAAGGCTGCGGGGGGACCCGGGGGGACAGGGGACCCCGCTGTGCACGAGCAGCGTTGGACTGCTCTGGGGGAGCTGTGAGGGGCAGCCAGGGTGGAGTGACCTCCCCAGTGACCTCACACAGCCCCTGTGATGTCACACAGCCCCAGCGATGTCACACAGCCACCTGTGGTGTCAGAGGCTACCTGTGATTTCATACAAACTCCTGTGATGTCACACAACCACTCTGTTATGTCACACAGCCTCCATGTGATGTCATTCAGCTGCTATGTGATGTCACACAGCAGCTTTGTGATGTCACAAAGCCACCCTGTGATGTCCCAGCCTTGTCTGCCACGTCACAGCCTTCTCTGTGACATCACACAGCTGCTCTGTGATTTCATACTCTATGTCACAACCCACATTGTGATGTCACAGAACCACCTTTGATGATGTCACAGCTAGCTCTGTGATGTCGCAGCCCCCTCAGTGATGTCACACAGCCCATCTGTGCTGTCACACGGCCCCTTTCTGACAGCACAGCTGCTCTGGGGCTCTGTGACACAGCCCCAGAGGTGCGGCTGTGCCCCAGCCTCCTCGGGGACATGCCACGGCCCCTGGCAGTGCTGAGCCCTGTGAGCTGTGTCTGTGGCCTGCCCGTGTCCCCGAGGTGCCCTGGCAGTGCCCCAGCCCTTCTGGGCTGTGCCCAGGAGCTGCTCCTGGCCAGAGCTGTCTCTCTGCAGCACTGCCCTTGCCAGGGCAGATGTCAATGGGCATCAGATGTCAATGGGCATCTGAAAAGAGGGATGGTTCTTTCCCATAGCAAGGAAAGCACGGAGCCCCAGTGCTCCAGGAGCTGATGAGAGGCAGCCCTTGACATCCCAAGATCAGCCAGACCTGTCAGGTGGCCCCTGGGAGGCCAAGCCAGCCAGACCTGGTCCATCTTCCCTGGCTTCCATGGGGCCCCACAGTGTCCCAATGGTCCCTTGCTGCCATGAGGCCCTGAGGTGTCATAATGGCCCCTTGGTGACTCGAGGCCATGAAGGGTGGGAATGGTCTCCATGCTTCCATCAGGCCCCACAGAGCCATACTGGTCTCTGGGTCCATGAAGCCCCGCTGTGTCACCAAGGCCCCTTGGCTCCATGGGCTCCAGAGGTGCCACAAGGATCCCCTTGGTTCCATGGGCTCCAGAGGTGCCATAAGGATTCCCTTGGTTCCATGGTGCCTCACGGTGCCACAATGGTCCCTTGGTTGTTCCATGAGGCTCTGAAGTGTCCTAATGGTCTCTCCATGGTTCCATGCGGCCTTGCAATGTCACAATGGACCTTTAGCACCATGGGGTCCCACAGTGTCACAATAGCCCCTTGGGCCCATGACACCCCAAAGTGCCATCATGGTGTCCACGGTTCCACGAGGCCCCGCGGTGTCACAATGGAGCCTTGACTTGATGGGGCCTCTCAGTGTCACAATGATCCCTACATTCCATGGAGCCACACAGCGTGAGTACAGTGCCCTTGGTTCCATGAGGCCTAGCAATGTCCCAGTGCTCTCCATGATTCCATGAGACCCCGCAGTGTCACAGTGCTCCCTTGGTCTCACAGGGCCCCGCAGTGTCACAGTGCTCCCTTGGTCTCACAGGGCCCCGCAGTGTCACAGTGCTCCCTTGGTCTCACAGGGCCCCGCAGTGTCACAGTGCTCCCTTGGTCTCACAGGATCCCTCGGTGTCACAGTGCTCCCTTGGTTCCATGGCCCTGTGCTGCTGCATTCCCCCCTCCCCTTCTCAGGCTGCCCTGCCAGCTGAGAAATGCTCCTTGGGGCTCGGCCTCGGCCATCAGCCCCTGGGCTCAGCTCCTCTGCAGCTCATCACAAACACTGTCTGCCCCAGGCACTGCTGCTGCCCAGCCAGCTCCTGGTTTCTGGAGGAGCAGCCCTGGGAACTGGTTTTGTTCCCTCAGTGGCACAACGTCCCTGTTCTCCCACTGCCAAAGAAAGCTGCTGATGCCAAGGGCGGCCAGGATGAACCATTGCTGGGATTGAAGCCCCTCTCCTGGGGCCCTGCAAACAGCTCCAAAAGGAGCCCCTGGGAGCTCTCCTGGGCCAGCGACTCCCTCGGAGTGGGGCCTCTCCCAGCCGGGAACTCTCCCGTTTGCTGCACTCGGGGATCCCCGAACAACGAGGGAGCCTGGGCCGATCCCCCCACTCCTCCAGGCTCAAGCCTTCGCCCCCTGGGGAGATGCCAAAGCCTCCACAGGGAGCATTTCCCTGCCGTGCACTGACTCTGTGTGTCTGTGTGCACACACGAGTGCCTGTGCTGGGCAAATGTGGCGGAAACGCTGCTCTCGGAGGGGCTTGAGTGCCTTGCAGAGCTGAGTCAGTCAGGCCTGTAGGTAAGTCAGGAGGTCCAAGCTAAGTTAAATGCTGCTAAGAGTTGTTCTCTTGCTAAATTGTTCAGTTTAATAGAAGTTGTAAGATAAGTTGAATAGTGTGAAGTGTTATTGCACTGTTAGATCATTGAGTTGTAGCTTGTAAGATAGGTTAAATCCTGTTAAATGCAGTTCTTTTGCTAAACTGTGAAGGATCACTTCAGGTCAAGGTATAAGTTAAGTCCTGTTAAGTTTGAGCTCTCTTCAGCTTTTGGGCCGTATTCCTTTTATCCTTGCCCTCACCGTCCTTATGTCACACACACACACACAGAGGGGCAGTTCTGGGTTCATTGCTGGTTGGATTGCCTGGATTTTGTTTGTTTTTGTTGCTGCTTTGTTTCCTTGGTGTGCCTGAAGTGTCCAGTCAGGAGCAGAGGGACTCTTGACAAGGAACTTGGTCGTGCTGGTGCTTAATATGAAATCTGGTTTTTGCTGATCCCTTGCTGGGGACTTTTTAATCGCTCTCCAGCCCTCGTTGGTAACAGGGTGAAGGAGCGCTGGCCCAGGCTCTGGCCCTGGGGGACACGGGGACGCTGCCGGGGGGGCCCTGTCCCCATGCCCCAGCCCCCCGTCCCCGTGTCAGGCTCTGGGGTCGATCTCGTGGAACATCCTCTGGGGGAGGCTGCGGGGGGACCCTGGGGGACAGGGGACCCCGCTGTGCACGAGCAGCATTGGACTGCTCTGGGGGAGCTGTGAGGGGGGACCGGGGTGGAGTGACCTCCCCAGTGACCTCACACAGCCCCTGTGATGTCACACAGCCCCTGTGATGTCCCACAGCCCCTGTGATGTCACACAGCCACCTGTGACGTCTCAGGCTACCAGTAATTTCATACAAACTCCTGTGATGTCACACAACCACTCTGTTATGCCACACAGCCTCCATGTGATGTCATTCAGCTGCTATGTGATGTCACAGAGCAGCTTTGTGATGTCACACAGCCACCCTGTGATGTGCCAGCCTTGTCTGCGACGTCACAGCCTTCTCTTTGACATCACACAGCTGCTCTGTGATATCATACTCTTATGTCACAACCCACATTTTGATGTCACAGAACCACTTTTGATGATGTCACAGCTAGCTCTGTGATGTCGCAGCCCCCTCAGTGATGTCACACAGCCCATCTGTGCTGTCACACGGCCCCTTTCTGACAGCACAGCTGCTCTGGGGCTCTGTGACACAGCCCCAGAGGTGCGGCTGTGCCCCAGCCTCCTCGGGGACATGCCACGGCCCCTGGCAGTGCTGAGCCCTGTGAGCTGTGTCTGTACCCTGCCCGTGTCCCCGAGGTGCCCTGGCAGTGCCCCAGCCCTTCTGGGCTGTGCCCAGGAGCTGCTCCTGGCCAGAGCTGTCTCTCTGCAGCACTGCCCTTGCCAGGGCAGATGTCAATGGGCATCAGATGTCAATGGGCATCTGAAAAGAGGGATGGTTCTTTCCCATAGCAAGGAAAGCACGGAGCCCCAGTGCTCCAGGAGCTGATGAGAGGCAGCCCTTGACATCCCAAGATCAGCCAGACCTGTCAGGTGGCCCCTGGGAGGCCAAGCCAGCCAGACCTGGTCCATCTTCCCTGGCTTCCATGGGGCCCCACAGTGTCCCAATGGTCCCTTGCTGCCATGAGGCCCTGAGGTGTCATAATGGCCCCTTGGTGACTCGAGGCCATGAAGGGTGGGAATGGTCTCCATGCTTCCATCAGGCCCCACAGAGCCATACTGGTCTCTGGGTCCATGAAGCCCCGCTGTGTCACCAAGGCCCCTTGGCTCCATGGGCTCCAGAGGTGCCACAAGGATCCCCTTGGTTCCATGGGCTCCAGAGGTGCCATAAGGATTCCCTTGGTTCCATGGTGCCTCACGGTGCCACAATGGTCCCTTGGTTGTTCCATGAGGCTCTGAAGTGTCCTAATGGTCTCTCCATGGTTCCATGCGGCCTTGCAATGTCACAATGGACCTTTAGCACCATGGGGTCCCACAGTGTCACAATAGCCCCTTGGGCCCATGACACCCCAAAGTGCCATCATGGTGTCCACGGTTCCACGAGGCCCCGCGGTGTCACAATGGAGCCTTGACTTGATGGGGCCTCTCAGTGTCACAATGATCCCTACATTCCATGGAGCCACACAGCGTGAGTACAGTGCCCTTGGTTCCATGAGGCCTAGCAATGTCCCAGTGCTCTCCATGATTCCATGAGACCCCGCAGTGTCACAGTGCTCCCTTGGTCTCACAGGGCCCCGCAGTGTCACAGTGCTCCCTTGGTCTCACAGGGCCCCGCAGTGTCACAGTGCTCCCTTGGTCTCACAGGGCCCCGCAGTGTCACAGTGCTCCCTTGGTCTCACAGGATCCCTCGGTGTCACAGTGCTCCCTTGGTTCCATGGCCCTGTGCTGCTGCATTCCCCCCTCCCCTTCTCAGGCTGCCCTGCCAGCTGAGAAATGCTCCTTGGGGCTCGGCCTCGGCCATCAGCCCCTGGGCTCAGCTCCTCTGCAGCTCATCACAAACACTGTCTGCCCCAGGCACTGCTGCTGCCCAGCCAGCTCCTGGTTTCTGGAGGAGCAGCCCTGGGAACTGGTTTTGTTCCCTCAGTGGCACAACGTCCCTGTTCTCCCACTGCCAAAGAAAGCTGCTGATGCCAAGGGCGGCCAGGATGAACCATTGCTGGGATTGAAGCCCCTCTCCTGGGGCCCTGCAAACAGCTCCAAAAGGAGCCCCTGGGAGCTCTCCTGGGCCAGCGACTCCCTCGGAGTGGGGCCTCTCCCAGCCGGGAACTCTCCCGTTTGCTGCACTCGGGGATCCCCGAACAACGAGGGAGCCTGGGCCGATCCCCCCACTCCTCCAGGCTCAAGCCTTCGCCCCCTGGGGAGATGCCAAAGCCTCCACAGGGAGCATTTCCCTGCCGTGCACTGACTCTGTGTGTCTGTGTGCACACACGAGTGCCTGTGCTGGGCAAATGTGGCGGAAACGCTGCTCTCGGAGGGGCTTGAGTGCCTTGCAGAGCTGAGTCAGTCAGGCCTGTAGGTAAGTCAGGAGGTCCAAGCTAAGTTAAATGCTGCTAAGAGTTGTTCTCTTGCTAAATTGTTCAGTTTAATAGAAGTTGTAAGATAAGTTGAATAGTGTGAAGTGTTATTGCACTGTTAGATCATTGAGTTGTAGCTTGTAAGATAGGTTAAATCCTGTTAAATGCAGTTCTTTTGCTAAACTGTGAAGGATCACTTCAGGTCAAGGTATAAGTTAAGTCCTGTTAAGTTTGAGCTCTCTTCAGCTTTTGGGCCGTATTCCTTTTATCCTTGCCCTCACCGTCCTTATGTCACACACACACACACAGAGGGGCAGTTCTGGGTTCATTGCTGGTTGGATTGCCTGGATTTTGTTTGTTTTTGTTGCTGCTTTGTTTCCTTGGTGTGCCTGAAGTGTCCAGTCAGGAGCAGAGGGACTCTTGACAAGGAACTTGGTCGTGCTGGTGCTTAATATGAAATCTGGTTTTTGCTGATCCCTTGCTGGGGACTTTTTAATCGCTCTCCAGCCCTCGTTGGTAACAGGGTGAAGGAGCGCTGGCCCAGGCTCTGGCCCTGGGGGACACGGGGACGCTGCCGGGGGGGCCCTGTCCCCATGCCCCAGCCCCCCGTCCCCGTGTCAGGCTCTGGGGTCGATCTCGTGGAACATCCTCTGGGGGAGGCTGCGGGGGGACCCTGGGGGACAGGGGACCCCGCTGTGCACGAGCAGCATTGGACTGCTCTGGGGGAGCTGTGAGGGGGGACCGGGGTGGAGTGACCTCCCCAGTGACCTCACACAGCCCCTGTGATGTCACACAGCCCCTGTGATGTCCCACAGCCCCTGTGATGTCACACAGCCACCTGTGACGTCTCAGGCTACCAGTAATTTCATACAAACTCCTGTGATGTCACACAACCACTCTGTTATGCCACACAGCCTCCATGTGATGTCATTCAGCTGCTATGTGATGTCACAGAGCAGCTTTGTGATGTCACACAGCCACCCTGTGATGTGCCAGCCTTGTCTGCGACGTCACAGCCTTCTCTTTGACATCACACAGCTGCTCTGTGATATCATACTCTTATGTCACAACCCACATTTTGATGTCACAGAACCACTTTTGATGATGTCACAGATAGCTCTCTGATGTCGCAGCCCCCTCAGTGATGTCACACAGCCCATCTGTGCTGTCACACGGCCCCTTTCTGCCATCACAGCTGCTCTGGGGCTCTGGGACACAGCCCCAGAGGTGCGGCTGTGCCCCAGCCTCCTCGGGGACATGTCACGGCCCCTGGCAGTGCTGAGCCCTGTGAGCTGTGTCTGTGGCCTGCCCGTGTCCCCGAGGTGCCCTGGCAGTGCCCCAGCCCTTCTGGGCTGTGCCCAGGAGCTGCTCCTGGCCAGAGCTGTCTCTCTGCAGCACTGCCCTTGCCAGGGCAGATGTCAATGGGCATCTGAAAAGAGGCATGGTTCTTTCCCATAGCAAGGAAAGCACGGAGCCCCAGTGCTCCAGGAGCTGATGAGAGGGAGCCCTTGACATCCCAAGATCAGCCAGACCTGTCAGGTGGCCCCTGGGAGGCCAAGCCAGCCAGACCTGGTCCATCTTCCCTGGCTTCCATGGGGCCCCACAGTGTCCCAATGGTCCCTTGCTGCCACGAGGCCCTGAGGTGTCATAATGGCCCCTTGGTGATACGAGGCCATGAAGGGTGGGAATGGTCTCCATGGTTCCATCAGGCCCCACAGAGCCATACTGGTCTCTGGGTCCATGAAGCCCCGCTGTGTCACCATGGCCCCTTGGTTCCATGGGCTCCAGAGGTGCCACAAGGATTCCCTTGGCTCCATGGGCTCCAGAGGTGCCACAAGGATCCCCTTGGCTCCATGGGCTCCAGAGGCGCCACAAGGATCCCCTTGGTTCCAGGAGGTCCCCACAGTGTCACAGGGATCTCCATGGGAAGGAAAGAACCCAGCCCCAGTGTCGCAGGGGCAGCCACCAGAGGCCAAGGCCAGCCAGCCTTGACGGTACTGGCAGATTTTGCCTGGCAGCAATCCTTGGATACAGGGAATTTGGGAGGGGGAATCCCAATTTCAGACATGGACACCCAGAGGAGAAGGATGGTTCTTTTCCATAGGAAGGAAAGCACGGAACACCAGTGGAGTTTCAGGGGCAGATGAAAGGTGGCCATCAGAAGCCTGGGCCAGCCAGACCTCTCTGTCCTGGTAGCTTTTGTCTGAAAGCAGCCCTTGGATATAGGGAATTTGGGAGGTGGAACCCCAATTTTGGTGGTTTCTGCATTGATAAGAAGGACGGTTCTTTTCCAGAGGAAGGAAAGCACCAAGCCCCAGTGTTTGGGCAGCAGGGGAGAGGCAGCCCCCAGAGGCCAAGGGCAGCCAGACCTGTCTGTCCTGGCAGCTTTCCCTTGGGAGCAATCCTTGGATGTACGGAATTTTGGAGATGGAATCCCAATTTTGGCCATGGTCATTGGGCATTTTGGAGGTGGAATCTCAGTTTTGGCTGTGGGCGCCTGGACAGGAAGAAGAGTTCTTTTTATCAGGAAGGAAAGCCCAGAGCCCCAGTGTTTCAGAGTCAGATGAGGGCCAGCCCTCAGGTTTGGCTGTCCAATCTGGGCAGCCCCAGCTGGCTCTTGCTGGCGAGCCGCAGCAGGGGGGCTCTCTCTCCGCTCTGCACCTTGCATAGAGGGTGCCCAAGGCTCAGAGCCTCACCAGGACTTTGGGCTGCAAAGGCAGAAGAGAAGAAGCGCACTCCGACTGTGGGTGCAACCAGGTTTATTGCTGGGAAGACAAACCCAGGGAAGCCCAAGTGTCAAAGACCCTGGGAAAGGGCTGACAACAACTTATAAAGGCAGGTGGAGACCTGGGTGGAGCCAACCCTCCACCCAATAGCAAAACAGGGGGGAGTGGAAAAAGGAAGAACGACACCATTGGAGGACCTGTGAGAAGTAACTTGGGGAGGGGCCCTGACCTCTGAACCAATCACTCGATGCCCCAGGAAGAAGTTTCTGGATGGAGAGGATGGGTCGCTGAGTGATGGACAGGCTACTGGGGAGGGAACATAGCAAGGGATACACGTGTAACTAGGGTAACTGAGGAGGAGACAGCGAACTGACAGAAGCCGGGCGGGAGGAGACAACCTGAGTGGAACCATATTAACCCAGAGAAAAGGGGGGGAAAGTGGGACAACCCAAATTACAACATACACCTTATTGGAATTTACAGAACACAACGCAACATCTCCCCCTTTTTGTTTTAAAACAAAATAGCAAAGAAGAAGAGTAGTTATTCAAATAGAAGTAAACTCAATTTGGTGGTTGAATTCTGAGTTGGTATAAATGTCCCTGAACCACGGCTGGGCTAACAGAGATGAAGCCCATGGGTTTTCTTCATCTGGTGGGTTTTCTTCAGGCAGCAAGATTTTGACTCTGTTCACACTCGGGGGGGATGTCACTTTGCACAGCATCCTTATGATTAATTTCCAGGTGACAACTGCTGTAATCAGAACTATTAAAATAACAAAACAAACTAAAAGCAAGGTGTCGTGGTTTGAGAGGAAGTGAGTTTTTGTGAAGTGGTAGTGGTCAAACCAATAGGTGCCCAGATGTGGATATTGGCACCTGGTTTGACCATTGAGGATATGGATACGCCTCTGAGAACACAGGGGTTAAAAGCGAGGAACTCCCACGGGAATTTCCTCTTGGTTCCGGTGGATGGAAGAGTTCAGACCTCCCCTGCCCGGCTTCGGGCTGGGCGGGGGAGGGGAAAGCCATGCGGCCGAGGGAGGTGGGCCGGAGCCTTGGGCAGAGGACGGGAGGCGATGGTTCGGTCAAGAGTGAGTTCCCCACAGATTATGGAAGGGTGGAAGAACTCAGAGAGGTGGCGGGCAGCCCCCCCTCCTCGGGAGAGAGAGAGAGAAAGAGAGAGGTGCCAGTGCTATCTGGAACTTGATAAGCACCGGCCTGGCCGAGGAAGAGAAGGGGGGGGCCGACAAGGGAAGAGTGCGGAGCTAGTGTGGGAGTTCGAGATGAGCAGAGACTGTGATTTTAACCCTTCTGTGGGACGGTGGAAACCTGGCAAATGCTGATCCTCCGGGAGTCGAAGGAGGAGAGAGACGGATGAGAGGAAATATGGAAGTGTGATGGAAGCTGTGCAAGTGAAGAACGACTGAGAGAAGTTGAGGAAAAAAATCCTAGGTGGAGGAGATGATGGAGTGGCTTTTGGCTGGACTTTTCTTGTATAGCCATGGACAGAACCTTTTCTGTAATACAGAGACTGCATTTTAGGGGGAGGCGGTGCCAAAGGAGCGATGTGAGCGGAGACGACAGGTGATGAGTGATGGTGAGACCCCTCGGCCCCAGGGGGTGAAATATTGGGGGGGACTGGTGTCCCAAAAAGGTGAGAGACTGTCGTTCTCTTCTGGAACTGGGCAAGGCATCCTTGAAAGGGGAAACCCTAAAAGCAGCTCTGGTCCACGTGCAGTGGTGAGAGCACTGAACATGGAAGGAAGAAGTCACGACGTGTGGTGCTGAGTGACGGGGAATTGGCCTGTGGCACAAGGAGGGCTCCTTCTCTCCTTAATGAAATGAGAAGTGATTGTCGGAAGGGTGGAGATGGACTGAGTTGATTATCTGAAGGGTGATGGACTGGATTAAGATCTAAGGTTTTGTGATATTCTGTGGAAATTGAGTGGGGGGAGGAGAAATGTTTGAAAGGTTTCCATTCTGCTCTGTGTGTTCATTTTATAATTGTGTGATAATAAAGTTTTTTTTTTCCTTTTGTTTACAAGTGGAGGCCTGCTTTGCTCTGTCTCTGATCACATCTCACAGCAGACACCAGGGGAGAATGGGTTTTCATGGGGGCACTGGCATTGGGCCAGCGCCAAACCATGACACAAGGTTCTTAGAATTGAGCCCACCCAGCCTGATAGGCCCCACTCAGAGAAAAGGGTCCCCAGCCAGTCCGCGCTCTCTTTTTGTATTTGATGAACCATGTCTTTAATTTGTGTGATGGTCTTTCTGGCATCCTCGGTCTTGGATGACAAGTTCATGCAGCAGAGCCTTTTGAATTCTTCACATTGGTGGTCGTGTTGCAGGAGCAGAAAATCAATTGCTGCCCTATTCTGGAGGGTTGCCTGCCTGGTAATCTCCTCATCGGATAGAAGGTCACTCAGGAGAGCTGATGTCAAATTGGTTTGTTTGGCAACCCAGCACTCTAGGTGTGCCAATTCACCTAGAGCTTTTGCTGCAGCAACCCATGGCAAAAGCACAGAGATCGTGATTCCCTTTGGTTTGGACCAATGAATAACTTCTGAGTCACACTGAGAATCTAAATTTTGAAGGTCTCTCTTTGAGCGAGCCAAATTGAGTGTGACCCTCTTTAATTTCTGTTATGGATGAATGTCAAAATTCATATTTTATTTAGGTAGAAAGCAAATGCAAGGTAGTATAAAATATATTAAAGGTAGATAGATATTAAAGGATTGGGATTGGTGTGGGGATCGCGTCTGGACATGTTTCAGAAAAAGCCAGGAAAAGCGGCCAGCAGTATTGAGAAACCAACACACACACATACCACACCAATAGAATACATTTACATGTGAAACACAGCAGGAACCCATGGTTTCGAGGTTTCAGTTAAACAAGGAATTACGCCATCGGCAGCACACCTGGCTACTCCCGACTGGAGGGAAGAAGCACACACTATTCAGAATTTTAATCTACTTCTGGGAAGTCTCTTAGTTCGAAAAAGAGATTTCCAGTAAGGACTGAATATCGGGTATTCAGATTGTTAACAAGGATATCTCTCTCGGTATGGAACAGGTGTGGATTGTTAAGCATGATTGTTTGAGTCCTGTCTAGCACAAGACCAGAAGCTGATGAATTATTCCCAAAGACATCGAGGACTGGACCATCTTCCATCAGATAGCATTCTACTGGACCGGAGAAGCCTTTGGGACTTGTTTGATTATGAAAAGAACAATGGACTTCCTAGCCCGCGGCAAGAAAAATAGGATAAAACCTAGGTTTGAGGAGACCTAGGTGTGCCGCCGCACTCCGAAGCTGCCAGTGCTTGGAGCTGCATAGCGCGTCACCCAGGGTCTATTCCCGGGCTAGACTCTGTCCGATCCATGGCTGACCGAAATTCTGTTAATTTTACGCAAGATAAATTTTGTGTGTTTTTATATCATAATTTGGCTCTCGCAAATTATTGATAAAATTAGATTGGCAATTTCATTCATAACATTTCCAATGTAAAATTTGGGTGTCATTGGGTGCAAACAGCGTCAGCTTCCCAATAGTGCAGTGGCCTCCAATCAGACGAGTGGGGATGCCTGCCCACACTTGGTCTCTGCAAATTAAGAAAAGGCCAGATGGGAGGGACATAGGTTTGGCATCTAAAGTAGAGGCCATAGGAATTTGGGCAACAAATTTACACCAATTTTGTGCGGTGTATTCTTGATTATGTTGTAGAATGGGTAGGTAAGATTTGTTGAGGGGGTCAGGGGAGAACATAAACTGGATGCACGCAGAAGCATTGGCGAAGCCGAGCAAATTAAACTCAATAGGTTTGGATTCCGTGGGAGTTAGTTTCAGGAGAAGGCTTCTCCAGGTTTGCATGGGGCTAACAATGGGAGGGTGAATAGCTTTCTTGGGAGCTAGGGATTTGATGGTATCGAGGAGGGGAGGAGGTAACTCATCTAGATTTGAAGGGATCCCTACCAGGCAGGTTGACAAAGGGTCTGCTGCAGAGGTGCTGGAGAGGCACAGATGGTTCTGGCCAAGGGCTTGGGTGAGTGCTCTCCACACATTGATCTTTGGCTAGGGGATGATCCACTGGTCTGTGCGTTGGAAGGCAGACCACATGATGATTAAAACGAGAAGCTTTTGACTTCAAGTGAGGGCCATCGGCACTGTGTTGCTGAAAAATAAACAGGGAAGGTGAGAGAGATACATAAATGATTGGATTCTACTCCAGGATTTGAAAATCAAAGAAAAAGGGCTTCCATCTCCTCAAACTCACATCCTCTGCCTGTGCCACTTGAGGTGGTGTCTGGCATTTCTTTGGAATAAAAGGTCAAACCCACTTGGAGGGTACCCAATTTGGCCCAGAGAGAGTGGACACGCAAGCGTATCCTCTCCCCCACGTGACGAGTTCAAAGGGACCCTCTACTTTCCAGGTCTTGGGGTCTTTTACCATGACCCGAGGCCTGTCTTTCAGGTCCAGCTGCAGGTTTTGACGAAAGTGTCGCAACATAGGTGGATTTAGATTTTCAAAGCTACAATTCAGTGTGAACAGTGCTTGGGAAAGTCAGATTTGGGGAAGGTCTACCTTCATAGTCTCACACTGATGTTCTAGCACTCTCTTGAGACTCTGGTGGGCTCGTTCCACCATGGCATGACCTGTCGGGGAGTAGGAGATGCCTAACTAAGGAGTTTTGTGTCCTATTCCCCATTGCTGCAGGAAAACCCGGAATTCCTTGGATTTGTACCCCGGCCCATTGTCAGTTTTAATCTCTTTGGGGACGCCCAAAACAGAGAAGGCCTGAATAAGATGTTTATGAATGTCAGCTGTCTTCTCCCCTGTGTGGGCGGAGGCATAAATTGTGCCAGAAAAGGTGTCCACAGATACGTGCACGAAACTAAGCTTCCCAAAAGATGGTATGTGTGTAACATTGGTTTGCCACACCTCACAACTCTTTAAACCTCTGGGGTTAACTCCAGTACTGACAGCAGGGAGATGGCAGATTGACAATGGGGACACGTTGCCACAACCCCCTGGCCTGTTCACGCGTAAGATGGAACTGACGAACCAGGCCAGGCGCATTCTGATGAAAGAGCTGGTGGCTGATCTTAGCTTGGCCAAACATGTCTGGGAGAGAGGCCATCGCAGCTGGGGCAGCAAGAGCATCTGCCCTCCTGTTCCCCTCTGCCATAAACCCTGGCAGGTGAGTGTGGGACCGGACGTGCATCACATAAAAAGGTTGCTCTCAGTGGGAGACTAATTTAACTAATTTTGAGAGCAAACTGAAGAGAGCTGAGTTAGACACCTCTTGCAGCACGGCATTTTCAGAACGGGACACTACACCGGCAACATACAACGAATCAGTCACTAAATTGAAAGGCTCAGAGAACCTCTCAAAGGCTCAGACGACTGTGGCTAACTTGGCTATCTGAGGTGATCCTTCTACCTCTACAACGTCAGCCTCCCACCACCGAGTTCGAGGGTCCTGCCAAGTCATAACAGACTTGTGAGACTCTCCAGATGCATCTGTGAAAACTGTCAGGGCCTTTAGGGGCTTCTGGCTCTGAATACTTTTTGTTGCTAAAGAAAATTTAACTTCTGAATTGAAAATTTTGTGGGCCGGCCGATGAATAGAAATTGTCTGGTGTAACTGTCTAATGCGAACTGCAAAGCTTTGTTTTCTTGGAGGATGTGTTCTAACATAGCTTTTGTAAGTTGGCGCGATTTCAATTGGATTGGTAAATGAATGCACTCCAGGTCACAGCCTGCCAACTCCCTGATCCAAGATCTTGCCTTTCAGATCAGTTCAGCTACCAGCTCCTGTGGCTGTGTCATCCTTTTGGGTTGTTGGTGGCTGAGGAACGCCCACTCGATGATTAAGTCGGGGTCCCTTGAGCCTTGATCCTTGACCCTAGATGTTTTCTCCCACTGAAAGATCATTCTGTGGAGGTGTGGCAGTTTACCTAAAATTATGAACTTGAAGGGCAGGCCTGGCTGGTATCTGTGGCCTGGCTGGCTCTGCCTACTAGAAATAAGATTTTGGACCTTTTCCAAAGCAATTCATGCCTCCTGGGTGAGGGACCTGGGAGAACTAAGCTCCTCTCCCCCTTTCAATAAATCAGAAAAAGGGGCCAGGATGTTGGTGGGAATTCCTAGCCAAGGTCTCATCCAATTCAAGGACCCACACAGCTGATGGACGTCCACCAAGGTGTTGACATTGTTCTTTATAGCCAACTTTTGTGGTACAATGGACCGCTTTGTAATTTCCAGGCCAAGGTACTTCCAAGGCGGCATCCTTTGAATCTTGTCTTCCTGTAGTTCGAACCCTTCAGCAATCAACGAAGATGTTGTCAGTTCAAGCGCATGGGTAAGTATGTCGTCCTTGGCCGCACAAATTAAAATGTCATCCATATAATGTAAGAGGATGACTTCCCTCGTGGCAGTACGGATTGGGGACAGCAAGGAAGCTACATATGCTGGCAGATGGCTGGACTATTTTTCACTCCTTGCAGAAGAACTCACCAGTGGTAGTGCTTCCATGCGGCTTCTTGGTTGATAGAACGAACTGAGAAGGCAAACCGTGGGGCGTTGTCAGGGTGCAGGGGAATTTGGAAAACACAATCTTTAATAGCAATCTCGGACAGATTCCAATTTTGGGGGAGCATCGAGGGGGACGGCATCCCTGGCTGAAGAGATCCCATGTCTTCAATGATGTTAATTTGTCTGAGGTCTTGGAGGAGCCACCACTTCTCCTTGTTGGGCTCCTTGATGACGAATACAGGGCAGTTCCATGGAGATGTGGACTCCGCTATGTTGCCCTTGAGTAGCTGCTCTTCAGCAAGCTCTTGGAGCACCTTCAATTTCTGTTTGGTGAGCGGCCACTGCTATACCCACACTGGTTTATCTGAAAGCCAATTCAGCTTTTGGGTAGGGCGCCCTTCAGTGGCCACTGCCCAAAAATCCTGGGGGGCTCTCAGAAGGTCAATTCTGGTCCCCAAATGGGCCAAAAGATCTCTTCCCCACAGGGGCTCCACACAGTCTAAAATGAATGGACATATTGAAGCCAACTGTCCGTCTGGCTCCACAATTTTGACGACACTCCTTGATTGTTTGGCCAATTGGACACCCCCTACACCTTGAACTTGCCCTGCAGCGGGTTGCAGTTCCCAATGCGACGGCCATTCCCGAGAAGGAATGATCGTCACATCCGCCCCGGTGTCCACCAGTCCCTGTAAGCATATACGATCCCTGCCATTCTCCAAACTGCATGTTAATCCGGGTTTACTTTGATTAATTAACTGAGCCCAAGCAACAGTAATATGTGTATTTGATGGAGGAAACAAAGAATTTTCCTAATCCCAGGTTATTTCTGGGACCAGGATGGCTTGGGCTACAATCTGACCTTTTGGAAGAAAGGTGGGTGGGTGGACACAGTACCGGCCAAGGGAAAAGTGCTTAAGATCTGATGGTAAAAGTCCTGGAATAATACTGATGTCAAGTAGTGTGAATTCCAAATCCCCAGTGACTACATACTTACACTGAATCCGAGTCCAAGTACCTGGTTGTTGTGGGCACACTATCACAAGATGGAAATCAGAATTCTTAAGATGGAGTGGTTCCGTCAGCTGGAGCCTTAAAGGTGAAAGTTTGGACAAAGTGGTTAACATGGGTTCTAGATTGTCCTCTAAAGATGCAATTGTTGGTAAAGTGTCCACAGTCAAGTCAGGTAAATTGTTAACAGGTCTATTAATTGAGGGGGCAACAGGTGGACTATGTTTGGGAGAAACCTTTCTCTTGCCCTCCCCGCTAGATAAAACTTGACCCACCCCATTTGTGTCCTTGCGCAGGGAGGGGTCGCGCTGATACTTTAGGTTTTTTGATCAGTGCTTTGAAGCTGTTGCTCTCTCTGAAACTGAAGGAACTGCTGGTGCAGCGGGCAAGCTGGAGCCCACTGTCCAGGTTTGCCACAAATGTGGCATGGACGATCCGCTGGTGGAGGCGGTCAAGAAGGCTTTGGAGTGTTCGATATTGCTGGTGTTGAAGCAGGATACGCTTCATGGCCAATCTCGGTGAAGGCAACTCTCCAGGGTGATCTTGGGGTAACCCTGGACTTGAGCTCTTGCGATGTGTTGGCTGTGGAGTCAAGTTCTCCTGGAAGATTGGGCACCTTTCTGGTACACACTTCCAGCATGAGCTGCAGGAGGAGTGGGTGGAGGAGGGTGGGAGGAGGCTCCAACAGAAGCCTGAGAACGGCCGCTTTACACTTAGCATTGGTGTTGGCTGATGCCATCTCAGTCAACAGCTCTTGGCGAGCTTCTTCGCTCTGGACCTGCAGCTCAATTGCCATTCGAAGGCGCTCAACAAAGACTGCAAACAGCTCTGAGTCGAACTGGAAGATCTTAGAATAGGTGAGTTGAGGAATTCCAATGCGTAATGTTAAAAATGCTTTCTCCGCTAATTGCGCACTTTTTTGTAAGGCTTCCCAGGGAACAACCTGCACTTGTTTTTCCCACTTGCCCAGTCTGCCAGGCTGCAGAGGTGGTCAATGAAATGGGCTCCCTGTTCAGATCCACACCAGCTCGGGGATTCTCCCTCAAAGTCTGGATGGTTTCCCAAACCGACCTTTTCCAAGCTGCGTCCCACATTGCATATTTGGTGGGGTTCAGCAAGCATGAGAACAAGCGTTTGAGGTCGGCTGGGGTCACCTCAGACTCCATGAGAGTGGCCCTTGAAATTCCCTGAAAGTATTTGCTGTCCCTACTGAAATCTTTCTGGGCCTTGCAGAGTTCTTTAATAATGTGGTGCGGGAACGGGGCCCACGGGGCTTGAGTCCTCCCGTCTCTCTGCGGATGGTAAGTGGCCGGAGCCACCGATATTGCAGGCAATGACTCCGGGTCCTGGTCCTCCACTGCTCCCCCCCGGAAGCCAGAGCGTGGGACCTGGAAATGGGAGAGGAAGAGGAGGAGCCAAGTGGTTGGGCAGGGAGACTGGATGATACAGTCTCTGCCTGGGGGGCGTAACACGGAGGCAGGGTGATGGATGAAGGAGGTTCTGTGCGAGGAGCTGTGGGAAGAGGGAATGAAGAAGGGACAATGGAAGGGGTGGAGGGAAGGGAGAGGTAAGAATGGAGGAAGAGGTTGTTGATAGTTCGAAAAGGATTGTGGGGAGAAGAAACTGAGGTGGCAAAAAAACCATGCGGTCTCCCCCATTTTGGGCTCCACAGGAGCCATTTTGAAAGGGTTGGGGATCGGGGAGATCAAACTGAACTAGGGGTTTGTTAGGTCGGGTAAATTGGGAAAGGGAAGGGCCTCGAGAAACCTGGCCAGGCTTTCGCGGGCATGGGGAGCAGGAATTTTGAAGAGAACCAGGAAGATGGGAACCCTGATCTGTGCCGTAGTTTGATGTTCTCCTCAAAATCCCACTCTTGGGGGTTGCGGGAGAGGGAAGAGGAGTAAGACGGGGAGAACAATGCAAACTGGGGACTAAACTGTTGGTGGATGGCTGTTTTCTCAGCTCCCCTGATAATTTTAGAACGGTTCGGACTTGGTGAGACCAAAAGGTAAATTTAGAGGGACAAGAATCCCCTGACATACCGAATTCAGCCAATTTGGCTGTAACAGAATCCCAAAAACAAACATTGTACAGTTGGTCAGAGGAAACTTCTGGGAACTGGGAAAACAGCCATACAATCAACTGTTTTAACTCCCTTTTACAAACATGAACACCCCCTCCCACAAGGATTCCCACAATTTGAATGTAAGCTTTCTTCTGGACTGCAGACAGCCGTGCACCCATGGCTCCAGATGTCAACTGTGCAGTCCAATCCACCCACCACCCTTGGAACAACGAAAAGGAAAAGGAGAAACCCACACCGGCCCCTGTCGACAAGGCAAAAAGCTGAGCAGACCTGGCTCTGTGACTAAAAGAAGAGCTCAGGACGCCCTGACTCCCCGGTAATCGAAGGAGTCTAGAGGGAGAAAGACAGGGGGAAAAGGAAGACAGGAGAATGGAGGGAAGAGACCACTTACAGGCTCGACTTGGGCTCTCCTCCCAGAAGAATCTGGCATAGGATGAACACAAATGCAAGGATGGTGGCTTCTGCCGGGGGAAGACTCCTCGGGTGCAGGAGCTGCCTTCCCTGACCCTCTGGGAGCGCCACCCACTAAAACTGGGTCTGCTCCCACCAGAGGTAGCTTGACAACCAAAAGGACTTACGAGGTCACTCCCACGGAGCCTTTGGACAAAGTCCAAAGGGGCCCAAAATCCAAGACCCATGGGGTCCGGCGCTGTTCTTAGGCAGCAGGTTGGGCGCCAAACTGCGGCTGCGTGCGTCCGGTTGTCCAATCTGGGCAGCCCAAACTTGGTCCAGCACGCGAGCTGCAGCAGGGGGGCTCTCTCTCCGCTCTGCGCCTTGCAGAGAGGGCGCCCAAGGCTCAGAGCCTCACCAGGACTTCAGGCTGCAAAGGCAGAAGAGAAGAAGCACACTCCAAGTGTGGGTGCAACCGGGTTTATTGTTGGGAAGACAAACCCAGGGAGTCCCAAGTGTCAAAGACCCTGAGAAAGGGCTGACAACAACTTATAAAGGCAGGTGGAGACCTGGGTGGAGCCAACCCTCCACCCAATAGCAAAACAGGGGGGAGTTAAAAAAGGAAGAACGACACCATTGGAGGACCTGTGAGAAGTAACCTGGGGAGGGGCCGCCCCGGCTCCTGAACCAATCACTCGATGCCCCAGGAAGAAGTTTCTGGATGGAGAGGATGGGTCGCTGAGTGATGGACAGGCTACTGGGGAGGGAACATAGCAAGGGATACACGTGTAACTAGGGTAACTGAGGAGGAGACAGCGAATTGACAGAAGCCGGGCGGGAGGAGACAACCTGAGTGGAACCACAATAACCCAGAGAAAAGGGGGGAAAGTGGGACAATCCAAATTACAACATACACCTTATCAGAATTTACAGAACACAATACAACACTCAGGAAGCCAAGGCCAGCCAGACTTGTCAGTCCTGACAGCTTTTGTCTGGGAACAATCTTTGCCTATTAGGAAATTTGGAGAAGGAATCCCAGTTCTGGCCATGGGCCCCTGGAGGAGCAGGACAGTTCCCTCCCATAGGAAGGAGAGCCCAGAGCCCCAGCGCTTCAGGGGCAGATGAGAAGCAGCCCTCGACATGCAAAGGTCAGCCAGAGCACTCCTGGGCCCCAGGAGGTCCAGACAGACAGACCTGTTCCATGCTCCCTTGGATTTGTGGAGCCCCATGGTGCCCCAATGGTCTCCTTGGTTCCATGAGGCCCTGGAGTGTCACAATGTTCCCCTTGCTTCTGTACTGTCACAGCGGCTCTGTGCTTCCATGAGCCTTGCAATGTCACCATGGCTTCATGGTTCCACAAAGCCCTGATGTGTCACAATGGCCCCTCGGCTCCATGTGCCCTCGCTGTGTCACAATGGCTCCTCCGTGACATGACGGGCTCCCCAGAGTCACCATGGACTCTTGGTTCCTTGGGGCCCCTGAGTGTCACAATGGTCTCCTTGATTCCATGAGGCACCACAGTGTCACAATGGCCCCTTGGTTCCGTGAGGTTCCCCAGTGTCACCGTGGTGTCCCTGGACCTGCATTGTCACAACTGACCCATGGCTCCATGAGGTTCCCCAGTGTCACCGTGGTGGCTATCAGAGGCCAGATGAGATCCATGTCCCCAGAAAACTTGGGATGCTCGCCATGCCCGTATGGGGCCGGGGTGCATCAGGCCTTGGTTTGTGGTGGGCAGAGCCCCGCCCCCGGCCCTGGCCTGGCAGAGCTGTCAATCACACTGCAGGGGCGATGCTAACCCAGCTCTGATTGGCGGAGCTGTCAATCACACTGCAGGGGCGGTGCTAACCCAGCTCTGATTGGCAGAGCTGTCAATCACACTGCAGGGGCGGTGCTAACCATCTCTGATTGGCAGAGCTGTCAATCACACTGCAGGGGCGGTGCTAACCCAGCTCTCATTGGCCAATCAATCCCACCCCATGGGCAGGTTAACCCGGGTCTGATTGGGCAATCTGCCAACCAATCACACACCAGGGTTGGTACCAGCCCTGACTCTGATTGGCCAAGCAGCCAGCAGTCCTGCCTAAGGGGCGGGCCCATAGAGTCCCGGGCGGAGCCGCGCTCAGCCCCTGGCCTGGGCCCTGCCTTGGTTTGGGGTTTGTGGCTCGCCTGCGCTGCACCCGTGGCAGTTACAGCCAAACCTGTGTCTTTCTCTATCTCTTCTGTCTTCCTGTCTCTCTTTCTTCACCTTTAAATCCTTTTTACCTGGAGCACTTTTGGGTAACTTCACATCTTAAGGGTTTAAAGGTTTCCAGGTTAGATGGGCTGTGTTAATGAAGTCAATGCCATGGAAAGTATTTTCTGTTGAAGTGTGTAGCAGCACAGGAGCTGCCACTGTTCCTGGAATGTCCTGCGTTTCCAAGCCCGGAGCCTGCTACTAAAAATGATGCTGACAGGAAGAGGCAGGGATGGGTCTTCATGTGATCTCCAGCAACTGGGTTTATGGAGAGACAGGAGTGGGGTACGGTGCTGAAGAGGGTTCAGGGACGAAGACAACAGTGAGCCGGAGGGCAGAGCCCAATGGATACAGGAGAAAATGGTGCAGAGGCAGGAATAAGGGCAGGGTCAACCAACAGGGCAACAGGGGCGGGGGAATGCACCAAAATGGGGCCAATGGGAGCATGGGGAGAAGAGAACATTCCAGGGGTTAACCGGATATGGGAGATAAAGGCTCAACTCAGGTAATCAAGCCAAGGGGCCACTGGACTGTCATTACCTTACAGAAATCTACAAGTGTTTGCAAAGACCTATGGGAGAGGCATCTTTTTCACCCTCACTCTGGGGTTTGTGGTTTCACTTCATGCTAGCCCTCCATGGCTGGGGGATTGAAACACGAATTGCAGGCCCCTGGGCCTCCATAGAAGTGGATGTTGTATTAAATCCTATTGCTAAAGTTCCTTGATTGTCTATATTTTGCCAGTAAAATCTTGCGTCATTTTGACCTCTTAGCTCAGTTGGTGAGAGCATGGTGCTGGTGTCACCGAGGCTGTGGGTTCAGTCCCTGTGTGGGCCATTCACTCAAGAGCTAGACTTGATGATCCTCGTGGGTCCCTTCCTACCAAGAATATTCTTTGCATCTGTCCATGTTGAGAATACCTGGTTGGTGTTTCTCCTGTGCACCAAACTCAAGTCAAGAACCTTTGGTTACCCCCAGCATTTCAGTGTTCAGGGGTGTTACAGCCCCGCAGGCTCACAATGGCCTCTTGTGTCCATGAGGCCCCACAGTGCCACACTGGCCCCTGGGTTCCATGGCCCCAACAGTGCCACAATGATCCCTTGGTTCCACAACTTCCACAGTGCCACACTGGCTCCTGGGTTCCATGGGCCCAACAGTGCCACAATGATCCCTTGGTTCCACAACTTCCACAGGGTCACACTGGCCCCTGGGTTCCATGGCCCCAACAGTGCCACAATGATCCCTTGGTTCCACAACTTCCACAGGGTCACACTGGCCCCTGGGTTCCATGGGCCCAACAGTGCCACAATGATCCCTTGGTTCCACAACTTCCACAGTGCCACACTGGCCCCTGGGGTCCATGAGGATCTGCAGTGTCACACAGGTTTGTGACATTTGTCCTTGCTGCCCCTCACATCCCCTGCCCCACGAGCAGCCCCGAGCCCCCCGTGAGGGACAGGCCCTGCTGGCCCAGGCTGGGCTCAGGGCTTGGCCTTTCTGCTTCCCCCAGCCAGCCCAGGCCCTGCTCAGCTTTGCAGTTCCCTGCTCAGAGCCTTGGGCTCCCTGCAGTCCTGGCCTCGAGGATCTGCTCCCACCAGTCCCTGGGGAGCCTGTGGCACTCCCTGCCCTCCCTGGGGCCCAGGGGTGCTCCAAGGGCCTTGGAGTTCTGCTGCTGACTCCTTGAGCAGCTTCTTCAGCCTTCTCTCAGTGCCTGAGGCTCCTGGACCCAGCCCCAAATCCACCGTGGGGACCATGAAAATACAGGAAGCCCTCAGGGGCTCTTTGTCTCCCTTCCATTGTCTTCAAGGCTCCAGGGCTTGTGCGGTGATTGGAGTCAGTTTGGAGTTCTGTTCAGGAGGGAGATTTCAAAGTGCACCTCATGATTTTTACCTTTTTAATCACAGGAGTATTTTTTTTAATTTTTCAGTTCAGAGAAAAGGTAACTGAAGCTTTCCCCAAGTGATCTTGATGCTGAATGCCTCCTTAGGAGGTCTGGGCACAGAGAAGAATGAGACCCTTGCAGGCTGACCCTGTTTGGACAACCTGCTCCTCATCCCCAGCCTCACCATGTCTGACATCATCCACCTGGGACTTACATCACAAAATAGAAAAAAAATTAATGTATTTTATTATTTATTTTTAGCATTTTAATGAAATATATTTATTGTATTTATTTCTTATTTGTAAAAATAGTTGTTTCTGTTTTATTACCTAATTTTATATTTATATAAAAAATCTGTACGTATTTAGCAATGTGAAAAATAGGTGTGATTGCTGCTGACAAAATTGAAACAGTAATCAATATTGATACAGTAATACATATTTGGAAATAATAAAACAATTCAAAGGTAAATGCCAAGAAAGGAAGGGGGAGGAGGGGTCCCCCCTTTTCCTGCAGATGTTCAGAGCAGGAAGAAGCAAGAGATAACTATTACTAAATTTATCTGGAAGAGAGGAGAATTGGGTTGGACACCAGGAAAATGTTAATTATATGAGATTTATTGCTTTAACATTGGAACATAATATTGGCTTATATTATACCAGCTTTGGCTCACACTTGGTGTGTGTGTAACCCAAAAGGGGAAATGAAGGACACGAGGAAGAAGAGAGCCCTTCCTCCAAGACGGCCCCCAAAGAGCGTGCGACCCCCTAAAAGGATGGTGGAGCTTGCGTGGTAAAGGTGATGATGAGGGTGGTGACACAGATGTGACACATGGAAAATGGGAGGAGATGGTGATGACACAGCGCATGAAAAGGGGGATTTTGGCTCGGCAGGCTCGTAGGTGAGGTGGCGGGGGTCCAAAAGCCCCGCGCTCCGTACCCCGCGCGGTTATTGTTGTTTTGTTTTGTGTGCTTCTGCGCTATTATCAGAACCAAATTATCCCTAATTTTAACCACATCATATTGTCAATATTTTGAGTGTATTCAATTTTATATATACTAAACTACTTAATGAAAATTGCTGTTACGTTTAATGTTGTTTGGTTTTTTTTGATTGGATAATTGGGCAAATAAACCACCGTGGATGGGAGCCAAAGGAGCCAAGGGCAGCCAATGCTTTTTCCCAGTCCCACTGATCCCAGGCTGTGCCATCCCAGGCTGTGCCATCCCAGTCCATACAATCCCAACCCAGTTGATCCCAGTCTGTGACGTCCTGATCTGTTCGGTCCCATCCCATGTGCTCCCTGCCCATGTTTGATCCCATCTCATGTTTGATCCCAGCCCATGTTTGATCCCATCCCATGTTTGATCCCACTCTGGGTGGTCCTGCACACACTCCCAGGGTGTGGAATTCCAGTTCCCAGGCCCTGAACTTCCTTCCTTTCCTCTCAACAAATTACAGTAACATTTTAATTAAATAAATTATACTTAGAATGAAATAAACTAGAATAAAAATGAAATATAATAATTTCAACTCTTCCTTACAATGCTCCAATAATGATTCAAGCCAAAACAACAACTATTACTGTAACATTACCAATACATGTAAAAAAAAAATTATATAACAAGAAATATGCTTTGAAAGTTTTAACTCCATAACCAATATACTTTGGAAAAAAATATTAAAAAACCAAACATACAATCTAACACACGCTAGCAAAATAATTCATATCACAAATATGCTAAACACAAAACCAAACACCACTATAATTTCTCATACATTTTATCCAAACCACTAAGCTTTACCAACAACCTTGAGTACTCTAAAAAAAAAAAAAATTTCAAAACAGTAACTGTGGGTATGTGGTTTAATTTGGATATTGGTTTTTGGATTGTTTGGGTTGGATGATTTAAAAAATGGGATTTTTATAGGAATTTCATCAGCTGAGAAGGCAGCACTCTGCAAACAGAGCTGACTGAGAATGAACGGGACAGAAATCAGAAACTCTCAAAGTTTTATTTGCTGTCAAACCCATCCCACCCAGCCAGCCCCACACAATCCCCACCCCTGCTCCAAACTGGGATCCCACTGCTCCCAATCCCCTCCCAACCCCATCCCACCCTGGTGGCTGTGGAATGGAGTGAGTTTGGTGTGGGATTGAGGTTTTTTGAGGAGGGAAGAAGCAACTTGAGGTGAGATTGAGCCTTCATGGGTTAAAATTCAGTTGTTTTCAGAGGGATTGAGTGGTTTTGAGGTGACAGATCCATCCCGCTTGGCTTTTGGAGGGCAAAGAGATGGAGAAGAGAAAGAAATTAAGGCCAAACCAAGAGGAGAAGCAGCCAGGTGTGTTCCCAGCATGGATCACAGGGAATGTGGGTCACCAGGGCTGTGCCCAGCGTGGCTCCTCCAGCGGGGGATGGAGCTGGAGCAGCGCACGAAGCTCTTCCCGCACTCGGGGCACTCGCAGGGCTTCCCTTACCGGTGCCTCCGTTGGTGTCGGGTCAAGGTAGAGCTCCTGGAGAAGCTCTTCCCACACTGGGGACACTCGTAGGGCCTCTCCCCAGTGTGGATGTGCTGGTGCCTGATGAGGGTGGAGTTGTCCTTGAATCCCTTCCCGCAGTCGGGGCAGCAGAAGGGCCTCTCCTGTGTGTGACTCTGATAGTGCCGGAGGAGATGGGAGCTGATCCGAAACCTCTTCCTGCATTGATCACACTCGTAGGGCCTCTCCCCAGTGTGGATCGTCTGGTGGACAATCAGGTTGGAATGGTGACTGAAGCTCTTCCCACACTCGCCACACTCGTGGGGCCGTTTCCCAGTGTGGGTCCTCTGGTGCTGGATCAGGTGGGAGCTCTGCCTGAAGCTCTTCCCACACTCCTCACACTCGTGGGGCCTCTCCCCAGTGTGGATGCGCCGATGCATGACAAGAAGGGCGTTTCGCCGGAAGCCCTGCCCGCAGTCGGGGCAGCGGAAGGGCCTCTCCTCTGTGTGCGTGCGCTGGTGCAGGAGGAGACTGGAGCTGGTGGGAAACCTCTTCCTGCACTGATCACACTCATAGGGCCTCTCCCCAGTGTGGCTCCTCTGGTGCTTGATCAGATGGGAGTTCCACCTGAAGCTCTTCCCACAATCCACGCATGTGTGGGGCTTCTCCCCATCATGGAGCTGCTCATGGAGCACCAGCTCCGAGCTCTGGCTCCATCTCCGGCCGCCTTCCCGGCCCAGGCTGGGTCTTTCCCCCTCAGATCGCCGCCATCTGCCTTTGCAGCCCCTCCTCGTGTGGCATCTCCGGGCCTTTTCCTCCCCGTTGCCTTCCTGCGCCGTGGAGCCGCTCCAAACGGCCTCTGCCACGAGCTTCTGCCCCGGGGATTTGTCCTCCCTGCTCTCCAGCCTCAGCTCCTGCTCTGGGGGAGGAAGGACAAGCAGAGGATGGCATTTGCCTCCGGGCCACAGGCAAGGGCAAGGAGATGCCCCAGGGCGTCCCCGGCACAGGGGCTGTGCTGCAGCCGGGGCCCTGCTGGGCTGGGAGATGGAGCAGGACACAGGGGCAAAGGGGCACTGACTTCCTCCTCACCTGCCTGCGTGTCCTGGGACATCTTCCTCTTCCTCACAGCCTCCCAGGGCTTGGCAATGGGAAATCCTGGTTTGCGGAAAATAAGGGATGAGCACATGGAGTTAGAACGTCCCTCTGCCCAAGTCCAGCTCTACAAGTCACCGGCCACCTGGGCTCCAGAAAAACCTCCCAAACACCAAGATTCAGCCCTGCAAAAGCCTCCCAGGAGTTCCCCATCCCTGCTCCCTCCGCTTTGGTGTTCGGGGGTTCCCCCTGTCCCAGATGCTGGGGTCACGCTTGGATTGGGGGTCCCCCTTCTCCTGGGTGCCCGCCCTGCCCAGGCTGCTGGCAGTCCCAGCAATCCCAAAAGCTCCCCCCTCTCCGCTCTCCCCATGCAGGGATGCCGGGGCTTTTTGGGCTCCCTTTTGGGCTCCCTTCTCCCCTCACTCTCTGCTTTGGGCTGCAGGGGCTCCAAGGAGTCCCCCCTGCCCCTCTCCGGGCTCTTGAGGCTCCCGCCAATGGCGCCGCTCCCCCCTCTCTGGGCTCCCCACTTTGGGCTCCTGGCGGACACAGGGCTCTGCTCCTCCAGGCTGCCTCTGCCGGCAGCCGCCACCGGCACCCCCCAATGTCCCCCCAAGGGGCCTTTCCCGCTCAGCCTTGGACTGCTGCATTCTCCAAACATCCCCCAAAAACCCAACCCAGGGATCCCCCCGGGATATCTGGGCCGAGCTCCCCCTCCCCGCTCACCTGCGGGATGGGGGGCGATGATCCCACAGCTGGGGGCTGCGATTTCAGGGAAGGCTGGACCGCGTGGCTCCTTCTGCTTTCTTTGATCCGCCTTTGCCCCTCCTCTTCCTCCCACTCTTCCTCTTCCGTCCCCCCTCCTCCGCCTCCTCTGTCTTATCCCGACCTCCTTCCTCCCTCCCTCCTGTTGCATCCCTTCTCCTTCTCCTCCCCCTCTCCCCCTCCACCTTCTTCCCCTCCCTAAGCCCTCTTCCTCCTCCTCCTCTGCCTTATCCCCACCTCCTTCTCCTCCTTCTTCCCTCCCTTCCCGCCCTCCTCCTCCTCCTCCCCAGCAGCAGCCACACCCTCGCTGCCCCGTTCCCGGAGCCCTCGCAGCCGCGCCAGGAGCGGCGATGGAGCCGGCACAGCTCGGCACGGGCAGCGCGGGGCTCTCGGCTGCTCGCAGCCGCTGCGGGCGGGGGAACCCGGCCCGGCCAAGAGGAGAGGCAAACTGGGAAAACTGGGCGCTGCACATCCAAACTGGGCCAGGCTGGGGACCCTGCCCGGGCACTGCCAGCCCTTGGGGCTCCTCTCGCCACCTCCGGCAGCGGGGAACGCACAGAGGGCTGCGGGACCCCAGCACTGGCAGCACTGCGAGGGACTGGGCTGCACTGGGATCATACTGGGATCATACTGGGAGTGACTGGGACTGCACTGGGTTTGTGCTGAGATCAGACTGGGATCATACTGGGAGTGGCAGGAGCCCATGGGGGCAATGGAGACCATGGTAGGGGGAAATGGGATATACTGGGAGTGACTGGGATTATGCTGAGAGTTACTGGGGGCAGCTGTGAGCAACTGGGATCATGCCAGGAGCAACTGGGAGTGACTGGGAGCAACTGGGAGTGACTGGCTGCATGCTGGGGGTGACTGGAAACAACTGGGCTTATACTGGGATCAACTGGGATCATGCTGGAGGTGACTGGGATCATCCTGGCAGTCAGTGCCACTACACTGAGGCTGACTGGGAGTGCTTGGCAGCAAATGGGATCCTGCTGGAACAAACTGGGACTGACTGGGAACATGCTGCAGGGAACTGGGCTACACTGGGAATGACTGGAAGGACAGTGAGGGTGCAAGAGAGCAACTGGAACCATGTGGAGCACAACTGGCTCATACTGGCAGCGACTGGGAGCACACTGGGCTCACATTTGGATCACACTGGGAGGGACTGGACTGACACTGGGAGGAGCTGAGAGTGACTGGGAACACACCCTGCACATCATCCCCCACACTGGGCCTGACTGGGAGCAACTGGGAGCACGCTGGGAGCAAATGGCATCAGACTGGGACTGACTGGCTTGATCCAGGAAGCAACTGGAACCATGCTGGAGGCAGCTGGGACCATACTGGGAGAGACTGGAAGCAACGGGGATTGTAATGGGACCACCCTGGGAGGGCTGCCATGTGACTGGGATCAAGCTGGAGCTTCCTGGGATCATCCTGGGGTTGAAACCGAGCTACTGGGATCAGCTGAGAGAAACTGGGATGATGCTGCAAGCAAACTGGAGGAACTGGGAAGGACTGGATGCATGCTGGAGGACACTGGGATATTCTGGGCATGACTGGGGATCACACTGGGATCACTGACACCTTACTGGGGCCACTGGCAGTGCCTGGAAATGACTGCAGACATGCTGGGGGCAACTGGGATATACTGGGAGTGTCTGTGACCATCCTGGGGGGACTGGAACCACCCTAGGAACAACTGGGCATGACTGGGGAGAACTGGGACCACCCTGGGGGCAACTGGGAGTGAGTGGGACCATGCTGGGAGGGACTGGGATCATCTGGGGAGTGACTGGGACTATAGCAGGGGCAACTGGGTTCTACTGGGACCATACTGGGAGGGTCTGTAACCACAGTGGAGTGATGGAACCACACTGGGAACAGCTGGGCCCATGCTGGGAGCAACTGGGATCACAGTGGGGGTGACTGGAATCATGCTGGGATTGACTGGGAGTGGTTATGAGCAACTGGAGTTCTGCTGAAAGCAACTGGGAAGAAGTGGGAATCACTGGGAAGAAGCTGCAGCAACTGGGATAAACTGGGAGTCACTGGGATCACACTGGAGGCTACTGGGGTCATGCTGGCATTGACAGGGAGCAACTGGGATCATACTGGGAGTGGCTACAATCAGACTGGGAATACAGTGGTGTGACTGGACCCTGACTGGTTGTTACTGGGAGCGACCAGGCCCATGCTGGGAGCCAACTGGGAGCATCATTAGAGGAACTGGGAGCAACTGGGAGAAAACTGGGGGCAAGTGAACCACGCTGAGATAACTGGGAGTGCCTGGCAATGACTTCAAGAATGTTTAGGGCAACTGGGATGTACTGGGAGTGTCTGAGGCCATACAGGTGGTGACTGGAACAAGACTGGGAGTGACTGGGAATGTGCTGGGGCATCTGGGAACACACTGAGGGCAAGCTGGAGACTGGGGACCTACAGGGAGAGACTGGGATCATACTGGGAGTGCCTAGGACTATGCAAGGGGAGAATTGGGAGAACTGGGAACACACTGGATGAACAGTGGCAGGAACTGGGAGCGTCTGGGACCTTGCTGGGAGCAAATGGCATCATCATGGGGAATGACTGGGAGGGACTGGGCTCATACTGGGTGTGCCGAGGAAACTGGAAGCACACGGGGGGGCCAACTGGGCTCATACTGGAAGCAGCCACTGCTGCCCCTGGGACCCCCCAAAAACACCTTCCGGGGACCCCCCGTGTCCCCCCGAGGGCCATCTGCGGCTCGGCTTTGCAGCCCTGCCAGCTCCAAACATCCCCCCCAAAAAACCCCAAAGCCAGGCACCCCCCGGCAGATTTGGGCCCAGCTCCCCCTGCCCGGGCACCTGCGGCACGGGGGGCGATGCTCCCGGGGCTGCGGCCACTTCAGGCAGCGCCAGAGGCACCAGATTCCTTCTGTCCCCTTCTCCTGCTCTTCCTGCTGCCGCTCGGCCTCTTCCTCCCTCCCTCCTCCTCCTCCCCGAAGGTTCCCGAAGCCCTCGCAGCCCGCGGCGGGAGCGGGGCTGGAGCCGGGACAGGTCGGAAGGCAGAGCGGGGCCGGGGCATGCCCGGAGTGGGATCCCTGGCAGTGACTGGGCTGTACTGGGATCATCCTGGGAGCAGCTCCTGGCTGCCCGAGCTCTACTGGGATCACACTGGCAGTGAGTGGGAGCAGCGCGATGGCTCCAGCGCTGGGGCTGGGGGCGCTCCTGGGGGGCCAGGGGGGAGCGGGACCCCCGGCACCGGGACCCTGAGCTGCCATTGCCGGCACCGGGACCCCCCTGCTCCCCTGATCCTGCACAGGGACCCCCCCGAATCCCCCATTTCCGGGCATCAGGAGCCCCTGCTCCCCTTTTCCCGGCCATCCCATGGCTCCCAGCCTCCAGACTCCCCGTGTGCCTGACCCTGGGACGCCCTGGAATGCCTTGGACCCCCATTGCTGCCTTTCCCAGCCCCCAGCCCCACCTTTCTGCAAAACCAGAGACCCCCTGAACTCCCCCTTCCCAAACACCCCGGGTGTCCCCACCCTGTGTCCCTCCTTTTTTGAGAAACCCTGGACTCCCCTTTCCTGGGCTCGAGGCCCCCCTGGAACTCCCTTCTGCCTCTCCCAGTCCCTGCTCCCCATTTCCGTGAACCTGAGCCCCCCTGCACCCCCATTCCTGAGAGCCGAGACGCCCTTTTCCCCCTTTGCCGGGACTGAGCCCCCCCTGCACCCCCTTATCCGGCACCAACTCAGCCTTTTCCCGGCCCCCGCCTCTCCCAGCCCCCAGCCCCACCCTTTTCCCTGACCTGGGACCCCTGGGCCCTCATTCCTGCCTTTCCCAGCCCCCAGCCCCTCCTTTTTTCCCACTGAGGACTCCTGGCACCCCCTTTCCTGGGCACAGGATTCCCTGGACACCCCATCCCAGCTCTCCCAGTGCCTGCACCCCCTTTCCTTGGCTCTGAGCCCCTGAACCTCCTTCCCAGCTCTGCCAGCCCTTCAGGTCCCCCCTTTCCTTGGCCTGTTGAACCCCCAGGATCCCCAAACTCTCCCTTTCAGCCCCCAGCTCCCCCAAATCTCCGTGTCCCCCCAGTTCTGCACTCCCTGCAGTGCCTGGAAGTGGCGCTGTCGGAGCCCGGCCCAGGGGTCCCCCAGTCCTTGATTGTGGGGGACATGGACGGGACCCCCTGGGAGCGCTGGGGCAGCGAGCGGGGCCGGATGGAGCCGCAGACAGCGGGGATGGTGGGGGGAGCTGAGCTGGGATATTGGGATAGCCAGGGCCGGGATATTGGGATAGCCAGGGCCGGGATATTGGGATGGCCAGGGCTGGGATATCGGGATAGGCAGGGCCGGGATATTGGGATGGCCAGGGCTGGGATATTGGGATAGGCGGGGCTGGGATACTGGGATAGGCAGGGCTGGGATATTGGGATGGCCAGGGCTGGGATATTGGGATGGCCAGGGCTGGGATATTGGGATGGCCAGGGCTAGGATATCGGGATAGGCAGGGCTTGGATATCGGGATGGCCAGGGCTGGGATATCGGGATAGGCAGGGCTGGGATATCGAGATAGCCAGGGCTGGGATATTGGGATAGGCAGGGCTGGGATATTGGGATAGGCAGGGCTGGGATATTGGGATAGGCAGCCCCGGCTCAAGGACAGGAACCGGCCCGTGGCCGACAGTGACCTGGAGACGGGGCCGGTACAACCAGAGCGGAGGGACTGGGGGGAGCTGGGGGCTGGGCTGGGATCTGTGGGAATGGGGGACTCTGAGGGGCTGGGATGGGATCTCTGGGGATGGGGGGATCCGTGGGGCTGGGATGGGAATCCAGAGAGCTCCAAGGGGCTCCCTGGGCTGGGACACGACTCCCTGGGTCCGGTCTCTCCTCGTTCCCAGGTCTCCCCACGCTGCAGGTGGTTTCCAGCTGTGACCTCCTGTCCCATGCAATGTCCATGGATCCCACGGGTACGGCTGCGAGGGCTGGGATTTCATCTCCTTCCATCTGGGACCCGGGAGCTTTGCAGTGTCCGACGGTGCCGCCTGGATCACCCAGAGGTGCTGGGAATCCAAAGGGATCATGGTGGAGCAGATGAAGCATCACCTGGGACACACCTGTGTGGAAGAGCTCCCAAAATCCATCAGCTATGGTCGGGAGGCTCCAGAGCACAAAGGTGGGTGTGGGAGGAGGAGGGGAGTTCTTGTGGGAGTGTGGGACTCAGGAATGGGAGACTTGGGAATGCAGGAATTGCCATGGAATTTCCATGGCCAGATCTCACTCTCATCCCAGTCAGGTGAGAATTCCATGGATAGATCTGCCCCCAAGGCATTGCCACAGGAATTCCGTGGGAAAATGATTTGAATTGATGACCAATGCAATAGCAGCAGTGCAATGAGACATAATCCCTGCTGGGATTCCATGGGACATGGATCCCAATCCTGTGCCCAGGCCGGCTCTGCTGTGCCCGTGGCAGTGCCAGGGGAGTGCCCTGTCCCTGCCCTGAGCCCAGCAGGAGCCTCTCCCAGGATGGTTCCAGTCACCCCCTGTTGCGGGTAAACCAGGACTCCTGAACAACTGACCAAGATGACCAAGCAGGAGCTGTTTCTTGTTTACATTACACACACTTTTCTAGACTCTACAAACTACTGAGATCACACTTCTTGATTGGTGCGGGGGTGTCTTGTCCTTGGGCAGGTCCCGACAGGTCCCTTGGATGGAAGCCCACGGCCGACCTTCCGCCCAAGCCCGGATAGTATCGACGCCTCACCAGTAAATGACGCGCAGGGGGGCTTCTTTGCTTGCCAAGTCCGGAGGAGTTTATTTCAGGAAAGGAATAGAAGGGAGCAGGGGTACAACCCTCCCCGAAGGGCAGCAGAGGCAAAAAAGCCCCGACCTTGGGGGGGGTCCGGGTATATATTCGAGGGGAGTAAAGGCGGAGATTGAGGAGGAGTTAAGGCGGGTTGACAGGGCACGGACCAACGGGAAGGAGGGTAGGGAGTGGTTCAGGGCAGGGGACTAATGGGGGACAGAGGACAACAGAACCTTCTAGAACGAAGGAGTGGGGAGCGGGTGAGTGGCACACTGATTGACAGGTGGGGACTGCCTCATACACACGCCTCCTCCCAAGGCATCCCCGATGCCTCTCTCAGCCCACCTCCCACATCTCCCCCCTTTCTATTAATTAAAAAGACATTTTTGAATGCCTTAGTTATGGTCTTCTTAAAACACATGATGGCTATGGAGACTATCATAAGAATGACAAGCACCCAGATTAGGCTTTTGATGATGGAAGTGGCCCACCCAGGAATACCCCATTGCGCCAGCGCCCGGTCCATAGGGTCATAAATCTTTGTCTCTGTAAGTAAGGTGGATACTTGGTCCTGGATCCTTTTGATATTTTCGTGGATGGAGGTGCTTCTGGAGGTAAGGTTGAAGCAGCAGAGTCCTTCAAAGTCTTCACACCCGTGGCCATGGGCGAGTAGAAGATAGTCAATAGCAGCCCGGTTTTGGAGGGTTGCGTGCCTGGTGGTTTCTTCATCCGCCAAAAGGTCGGACAGGGCGGCTGAAGTAGCTTTGGCCTGCTTACTCAACCAACACCCCAGATGGGAAAGCTCCCCGAGGGCTTTCGCAGCAGCGTACCATGGCAGAAAGATGGATGCTGCGATCCTTTTGCCCTCACTCCAATCATAAATTTGGTCATTGCATTTAGGGTCGAATTGAGTGTACGCACGTTTTTGTCTCGTTAATTGTTTGTCTTTTTTCCAATCCAGAATCTGTGTTTTGTTCGGGGTGAGTGTAGTGAGCTGGCCAAGGCTGCAGGGACCCCCTTGGATCTTAGATGGGATCCCTGCCCACACCCTATCCCCACAGATAAGGAACACACCTCTGGGGAGCAACCTGGGAGTAAACGTGGATTCAGATGCCTTGTGGCTGGTATAGTTGCACCAGTTGGTATATTTTTTGGAATAAGGGGACACATCTTTTCTTTCTATTTTTCCCATTTTTTTCTTGGGATTGTCCAATCATGTGCCAATGTTCTTGTTTTGGTTTATAGAAAAAGTTGACACAGTAAGTGGCAGGGAAGGAGCCCAGTAAGTCCAATTCCTGGGGTTCCTGTGGTGCATGCGGGAGGATCCTCGTCCACTCATCCCAGGTGTCTACAGGGTTGGGTTCCTTACCAGCATAAGGATGATCTCTTGGGGACAGGGGCATTCCCACCAGGCATGTGGACAGTGGGTCGTCCACTTTTCCCATGGCCATGCAAAAGCTGTCCTGTTGTATGGACTTTGCAAGGGTGACCCAGATATTTTCCTTCGGCTGCTGTACGATCCAGGCTGCAGATACCCATGTGAGCGAGGCGCAGATGAGGAGCATCAGGGGTGTTCTGGGAGCTTTGTGAGCCATCCTAAAGTTGGTTTCTATAATAGAAAGGATGTGGTGAGTATCTTAAAAACTCTTGGTTCCACACCTCTACCGTGTCCCTTGATATTACTTCCCCCTCTCCCCCCCCCTTCTTTTTTCGAATACTTGAAGGGGATATTGGTTAGGGTTGGGGTTTGTGGGTTCTAGGAATGAGGTTAGGGGGAAAGGGGAATGGGATAGGTGGGGATGGGAGAATAGCAGTGTCCGGCATGGTGGGTAAGTATCTCCTGGTAATGAGTACTCTTGCCGCAAGGTTGGGAGGAGAGATTTTCTTTTTTCTCCTGCGCCATGCCACAGTTCTGTCCTGAGTATTCTCATCAGGGGGTGCAGTCTCGGTGGGCACTTCGGCGTCCGCGGCGGCTGGAGTTGAGGCTTCCACAAACGGCTTGACAAACTTTGCTGGGATCCATCGAGGGCCCTGCTCGGTGGAAACACAGCCATACCCTCTCCCCCAGGTTACCAAGGGATATGGTCCCTTTATGTCTTTTGAATCAGGGTCTTTGATTAACACTGGTGGCCTTTCTTTTAAATGAGCATAGGTGGAGTTGTGAAAATGACGGAGAATGGGGGGGTTCGGCTCCTTATCCGAACAATTTAAGAAATTCATTACAAAAAGAACTTTACACAACTTCTCTGCCGGAGTTAAGAAGGGATTAACACAGTGTTGGTGGTCTAATAATTTTTTGATTTCTTTGTGGACCCTTTCTACTAGGGATTGCCCTGAGGGGTTGTGTGGGATTCCGGTGCTGTGTTTAATGCCCCAATTCTGTATAAAAAGTGCAAAGTGCTTAGAGGTAAAAGCAGGGCCATTATCAGTCTTAATTGCTTTGGGTACGCCTAGTGTTGCAAAGGCCATATGAAGGTGTTTAATAACATCTTTGGCTTTTTCCCCTGTATGAGTGGAGGCAAACACAGCCCCTGAAAAGGTGTCGATTGAGGTGTGGATGTATTTTAGTCGTCCGAATGGAGTGTAGTGGGTAATGTCAGTTTGCCAAAGTTCAGTAGCCTGCAGTCCCCTTGGGTTCACGCCAGCTGCTATTGATGGCAGTGCGTGGGATTGACAATTTGGACATGTGGAAACGATTGCTCTGGCCTGTTCTTTGGAGATTTTAAATTGTCTGGCCAGGGCAGGGGCGTTCTGGTGGAAAAACGCATGGCTCAAGCGAGCCTGTGCGAAAATGTCTGGGACTGAGGGGGTTGTTAATGCAGCCATGGCGAGAGAGTCTGCTCTTCGGTTGCCCTCGGCTATGGGCCCTGGGAGCTCTGTGTGCGACCTAACGTGCAAAATGTGGTAAGGTTGCTCTCTGTGGGAGATCAGCCAAATTAAATCAGAGAGCAAGCTATACAATTTTTTATTTGAGACTTCTTTTAACAAGGCGTGCTCTGCCCGTTCTGCTATCCCGGCAACATAGGCGGAATCAGTGACCAAATTAATTGGCTGATGGAATTTTTTAAATGCTCTCACTACTGCAGCAAGTTCTGCAATCTGGGGGGAACCGTCAACAATTTGGACATCAGACTCCCACTTCTGAGTGTCCAGGTCCTTCCAGGGTGAACACCGACTTGTGGGATTTTCCCGAACCATCGGTGAACACAGTGACAGCATCTGCTATAGGTGTTTTACTTTTGAGAGATTTTGGAGCCAAATGTAACGTGTGCTTAAAAAGCTTATGTTTAGGATAATGTATAGAAATCTGGCCGGGATAGCTATCTAGTGAAATTTGTAGATGCTCGTTAGTTTGTAAAATGAAATCCAATTGGTCCAAATTATAAGGGAGGAAGATGCACGCTGGGTCGCAAGAGGCAAGGGTTAATAGCCGTTGGCGACCTTTGATGATTAATTTTGAAATTAGCTCAGGTGGGGTGGTGACAGTTTTTCGGGGCTGATATGGAAGGAAAACCCACTCAATGATAAGGAGTGGATCCTTCAACCTATCATCCCACTGGAATAATAAGGCATAAAACCTGGGGCACTCACCCAAAACGCAGAGATTCAGCGGAAGCGTGCTATCAACCCGGTGTGCCTGCCGAGTCCTGATAGCGTCGGCCACTGTTTGCAGCGCCTTCCTCGCCTCAGGTGTCAGAGGGCAGGGAAGACTCAGCTCGCTGTTCTTTTTCTTGGGACTTCCTGGGTCTCCTGGTGGTGTCTTGAGAAGGTCGAAGAGGGGTGACAGTTCTTCGTTGGTGAGTCCCAGGAGCGGGCGAATCCAAGTGATGATCCCACAAAGCTGTTGCATGTCTCGGAGTGTCCGGGGATCGTCGTTAATAGCGAGGTGTTGGGGCACGATGGTTCGCTCAGTAATCAAAACGCCAAGGTATTTCCAAGGTGCAGAGAGCTGGATCTTTTCCGCTGCAATCTGGAATCCTGCGTCTTTGATGGTTGAAAGTGTTTTGGTGAGAGTCGCGTCCAGGTACGTCTTTGTTGGGGCACAAATTAAGATGTCGTCCATATAGTGGAGGATGACCGCATCAGGAAACAATTTCCGGACTGGTGACAACACCTGCGCTACAAAAGTCTGGCAGAGCACAGGGGAACATTTCATTCCCTGAGGAAGGGTGGTCCAGTGATATCTTTTAAAGGGCTCTGCTAAATTGGTGGGGACGGAAAATGCAAATCGGGGGGCATCTCCCGGGTGCAAGGGGATGTTGAAGAAGCAATCTTTGATGTCAATGATTGCCAGTGGCCAATCCCTAGGGAGCATGGAGGGTGAGGGGAGGCCTGGTTGCAGGGGGTCCCATGTCCTCAATGACATTGTTTACTTTTCTTAAGTCCTGCAGGAGGCGCCACTTGTCCTTGCCTGACTTCTTGATAACAAAAATAGGGGTGTTCCACGGGCTGGTGGATGGTACTAAATGCCCCAAGCGGACCTGTTCTTCTACTAATTCTATGAGCGCTTTAAGTTTCTCCTGAGGAAGGGGCCACTGGTCTACCCACACCGGCGTATTGGTCTTCCAACGCAGCGGCGGGGTAGTGCGCTCCACAGTGGCCCATGCTAAAAATCCCACTTGGGGTCAGGGATGTCGAGGCGGGCCCCCCACTGGGACAACACATCCCTGCCTAACAGGGCTACATTAGATGAAATAACAAAGGGCCGAATGGTGGCGATTTGACCCTCAGGTCCCTCTACACATACATGGTGTTTGCTCCGTAGTGAATTGACTGTCCCCCCAACGCCTGAAATGGTCCCACAAGGCGACACCAATTCCCAGTTGCTGGGCCACATAGATCTGGGGATGATGGTGATGTCTGCCCCAGTATCTGCCATGAGCCGCACTTTGATCGATTTCCCCTTATAGGAGATGGAGACGGGCAATACAGGCCTCTCTTTAGTGACATGTTGGGATAGAAAAACCCTGTAATCGTTGTCCGCAGCGCAGGGGTCTTGCTCAGATAAGATGTACATCTGTGCAAAAGGAGTCCCTTTCTGCAGGGTAAAAGGCGGCTCTATGCAAGTGATGGAAACAGTTATCTCATTTCTGGGCTCGAGAGTGACGACTTCAGGTGTGACTATAATGTGTTCAGGTGTGTGGCGAGTGTCAGCGAGGATGAGCACTGTGGTGGTTTGTTCACAATAAGGAGGGGGCAGGAAGCCCGCCGGTACTCTTACCAGGTCCTCGTCGGTCAGCAGGAGGGTGACACCGCTGTGGAGCAGGTACCTGGTGTTGTTGCTGAGGTTGCGGGTACGACGGAGGAACCGGATCCCGTTGTCAAGGTCTCGAGTCTGAGAGACGACCCTGTTGGGAATTCGTCCTCCCTGATGGTGGGGAGCGCTGGGCGAGGCAGCCGTCCATTTATTGTCGTCGCGCGGGGCCGTGTCGCGCTCTGCCATCCGTTTCCCGGGTTGTAGGTGTATCTCGGACCCTGAAAGAAAGGCTGGGGACCTCGGGGGAATCTTGCGGGGGAAGCAGGGTTATAATGTCCCAGGTAGTGTGGACAGTTCATCTGCACATGCCCTAACTGGCCGCAGTAAAAGCACCTGATGTTCTGTAAGTTCATCATAGCTTCCCCTACTTCTTTTGTTACTGTGGTCATGGTTTCCCCCATTTCCTTAGTTACCGTTGTCATGGCCTCCCCCATGCCTTTAGTAACAACCTTGGTCAGAGTGGTTTCGAGGGAGGAGGCTCTAGTGCAGGCGTTTACCATGTCGGTGATAGTTGGTTCAGGGTCCTGGGGCAATGCTCTCAGGATCTTTTTTGTTTCTGCATTTGCATTAGACATCACCATCTTTATTAACAGTTCCCCTCTCGCGTCCGGGTTGTCAATCTGTCTATCAATTGCCTCCCTCATGCGGTCAACAAATTTAATAAAAGATTCAGTCTCTTCCTGGTGAATGGAGGCAAAGCTTTGGAGAGGTGTGGAGTCGTCCGGCACTTTTAACAGTGCTGCTTTGCCTGCCTGCTTAACGTCTGCTAACAAGTTAAAAGGTAGCAGTACTTGATCCTCAGGGCGATCGAATTCACCCTCACCCATGAGGGCTTCTAAACCCTCGTTACCCTCCCCTAGGAGCTGCTGCAGGTTGTGTTTATTCACAAGAGGCCGCAGAAGTTTTTTCCAATGTCCCTCCCAGACCATGTACTCAGTGGGAGATAACAAGGATGAGGCAATGTATTTGAGGTCGTGGGGGACAAGGTCATATCCGTTAAACATCAAGTCCAAGACATTTTTAAAATATGGAGAGTTACGTCCATAATCTTTGGCAGCCCTCCTTAAATCCTTCAATTCCTTGTACGGAATTTGCTCCCACTTCGGTTGATTTCCCCTCCTCACAACAACAGGAGCCGCAAATCTGTCAAGGTCCTTCACTAGGTCTAAGTCCCCCTCCCTCAAAGCCTCCTTACGGATCCTCCGCCAGCTGCTACCCGGCCCGGTATCGGAAGAGGAGCGGTTGTCATCCTCCTCCTCCTCCTCCTCGGAGGACGAGATAAGAATGCGCGCTTTGCGGTCAGCCGGCAGGGCACGGCGGTGTGAGTGTTTGAAAGCCAATATGGCCTTCTTCCGGTCTACGCCACATCCGGTTCCAGTAGCGTGGGAATCGGAAGCAGTGGGTGGGGTCGGGGGCCGGCGCGAGGGTGGGCTGGGACTGCTGCTGGAGGCGTGGTTAGCACCGCCCATAGGTGTGCCCAAGGAGGAGGGAAGGGAGGGTCCCGACGCTGACGTAATCGACGGTATAGGTGGGAGGGGACCCGACGGAAGGGCAGAACCCGACGGTTGATGGACACCCGGAGGGGGGGGGGTGGGAGGAGCCGCCATTTCGTGCCCCGTCTCTATGATTTTTATCTCCCGCCACGTGGCGAGCGCCATTTTGAGAGTTAACGAGTGAACTGGGATCTAAACTGGGAACAGGGGGTTTAGGTGCAGGGCGACGGGATGAGCCCTGTCCGGGGTGGCCAGTCCCGGGCAAGGAAAGGGACTGAGTGGGAAGGGGGGGTGGCAGGGGGGCAGACGGCGACCCTGTGCCGATTGGCAGGATCCAGCGCCCATCCCACTCATAGGGGAAGACGGGTTAGGGTCGAGGGGGGTGGAAAGCGGGGAAGGAGAACTGGGGTCCCCAAACTCCCTTTTCGCCTTTACGGCGCTGTAAATTAAATCGAAAATAGGAAAATATTTCCCAACCCTAAATTTCCCCACTACCTGCATCTCATAAATCCTTTTCCCCACATTTCCCCAAAACGAAACTGATTTAATGTTTTCCTGATTAACCTCAGGAAAATGTTTGCACAGAAATTTAACAAAAGCCTTCAAATCCCCTTTTTTAAAAGAAATGTTTCCCTCAACCAGGGTAGAAGAAACTTGGAAATAAAGCCCCTGCTGAGCCATAGTCAGGCGGTTGCCCATGATTTTAAAGTGTGGCTGATAATGTCCCTCCCTCTGAAGAAACCGAAAGAATAAAAACTGTCACTCACACTAATATAGCTAGGGTCTTCAGAGGGGCTGGTGGGCTGCTGCCGGTCCCTGGACGTCTGGAAGCTTCCTCGAAGCCGCGGTGGTTGCTCAGAGCCAGGGGTTGTCGGCAGCCCGAGCCAAGCAGCCCTCCAGAAAACGAAGGGGGAGCTAGTCTCGGAGCCGGCACCGAACGGCGCTTGTTATCCAAAAATCCTCAGGGTCACGGATCCGAAGAATTCTGGAGTCGCTCAAAAGGGACTTGGGGGGTGCCCAAGGTCCCTCGTTCGGGCGCCAAGCTGCGGGGGTGTCTTGTCCTTGGGCAGGTCCCGACAGGTCCCTTGGATGGAAGCCCACGGCCCGACCTTCCGCCCAAGCCCGGATAGTATCAACGCCTCACCAGTAAATGACGAGCAGGGGGGCTTCTTTGCTTGCCTAGTCCGGAGGAGTTTATTTCAGGAAAGGAATAGAAGGGAGCAGGGGCACAACTCTCCCGAAGGGCAGCAGAGACAAAAAAGCGTCGACCTTGGGGGGGGTCCGGGTATATATTCGAGGGGGGTTAAAGGCGGAGAGTGAGGAGGAGTTAAGGCGTGTTGACAGGGCACGGACCAACGGGAAGGAGGGTAGGGAGTGGTTCAGGGCAGGGGACTAATGGGGAACAGAGGACAACAGAACCTTCTAGAACGAAGGAGTGGGGAGCGGGTGAGTGGCACACTGATTGACAGGTGGGGACTGTCTCACACACACGCCTCCTCCCAAGGCATCCCCGATGCCTCTCTCAGCCCACCTCCCACATCTATTCAGAGTTTGATTCATTCTCTCAACCCAACCGGAACTCTGTGGATGCCATGGAGTGTGTAACTCCTATTTCACTCCCAGGGTTTGAACAACTTTCTGCAATATTTTAGATGTGAAATGAGTTCCCTGGTCTGAATCAATCCTGTTTGCCATCCCCTACTGGGGAATATTGCTTATAGAAGTGTTTTAATCACAACACTGGCATTGGCTTTCACAGTGGGTACCACCTCTACCCAATGAGTCAAGCGATCTATTATCACTGGCAAAAACTTCCACTGTTGTACCTGGGGAAGCTCAGTAAAGTCTACTTGGATGTTTTGGAAAGGCTGCAAGGCTAGTTCTCGCCCTCACCTGGATGTTTTCCTCATGAACTTTTTATTTACTTGTTGACATATCATACACCATTCAGTCACTTAGCCATTCCGAAAATTCCTATGCATCCCCAATCCCTCAGAAATTGGTCACTTAGCGCTTGTGTGCCCCAATGTGTTGTTCCACATTTGCCTTCTAGAATTTTCTTGGCCAGGTTTTATTCAACATTTGCCTCCCATCTGCTAATCTCCACTTCCCTTCCTTATCTTTCTTGGCTCCTATTTTGAGGAGTTCTTCCTCTTCTGTCCCACTGAATACGGGGACTTTTTGCATTTCTCTCATGGGTATTCATACTACTATTAGTTTTTCTGTCTCTGATTCAGTTGCATTTTTAACTACTAATTTGGAAAAAATTGTTCCCTCGTGCCTCCTGAATCACCCCTTCTTTGTGTCCTTTAACATACACCACTGCTAATTCTTCTGGCACTTGTAAGGTTTCTAACACTTCTAAAACAAGTTTTTCAGGAATCAGTCCCTTTCCCTTTGAATTTAATAGCCCCCTCTCTTCCCAAATTTTTCCAAAGGTATGCACTACTTCAAAAGCGTATTTTCAGCAGTATATGTTGTTCCTTTTCCTGTGCCAGTATTTCCAAAGCTCGCTTTAGGGCATATAGCTCACACGCTTGGGATGACCAGTGGGAAGGTGACTTTTCTGTGGCCACTCACCCTTCATCCACTATAGCACACCCCGATACCCTGTGCCCCTTTATTACCTGTGAAGATCCATCGATGTACAGTCGTTTTCCACCTTGGAGTGGTTGATCTGTTAGGTCCTCTCTTACTTTAGTTTGATAGTTTATAACCTCTAGGCAATTATGTATTAGTGCCTCATCTGGTTCTCCATACAAAAACTGGGCACGGCTGAGTTGGTTACTCACCATTAGCTCTAAATCACTATTTACTAAGATGGCTTCATACTTTAGCACTCAGGAATCAGTGAGCCATCTCTCAGCCTTTTAGCTTGGGATACTTCTAACTGAGTGAGGAGTGTACACTTTCAATTTTCCCCCAAAGGTAATTTTTTGCTTTGCTCTACGAGTATGGCAGTTGCTGCCACTGCCTGAATACAGGTCAGCCATCCCCGGCTGACAGGGTCTAGCAGGTTTGATCAACAGGCCACTGGTTTCCTGCATCCTCCCCAGTCCTGGGCTAACACTCCATGAGCTACTCCTCTTTCTTCATCTACAAACAGATAGAAGGGTTTGTCTAAGGCAGGAAGACTCAGTGCCAGTGCACTGACGAATTTTTGCTTTAAAGTTTCAAACTTTTGTTCATCATCTTCTTCCCACCTAAACTCTTCTTCTACTAGCTTTTCATACAAGAACTTGACGGCTTGCATGTATCCTTCTATCCATAGCCTACAATATCCCAACAAGCCTAGAAACCTTCTAACTTCTTCGTTTTTGGCCGTGGGAGTAAAGCTATCCCTGCTGTTCTCTCAGGGCTCAGCTGCCAGCTTCCTGGATAAATCACATGTCCTGGGTATTTTACTTCCCTCTCTACAAATTGGAGTTTCCCTTTCATACTCAAAGTCCTTGGTTCCCCAGAAAATTTAACATTGCTGTGGTGGATTCCCAAACTTTGTTTTCTTCCCATCCTGAGAGAAGCAAATAATCTACACACTGGATGAGCTTTATCTCAGGTTTGATGGAGAAGAGTTGTAGTACTTCTCCCAAGGCTTGACCAAATAGGTTTGGGGATTCGGAAAACCCTTGGGGTAACCTAGTGGACCAAAGCTGTTGCTTCCTCCCAGAATCGGGATCCTCCCATTCAAAGGCAAATATATCCCTACTTTTCTCTGCCAGTGGACATGCCCAAAAAGCATCTTTTAGCTCTATCATGCTAAACCACTGGTGTGCTGGGGGATATTACTCAGTAGTGTATAGGGGTTAGGCACTACTGGGTACCGATTCACTGGTTTTTGTTTACTTCTCTTAAATCTTGAACAAGCCTGTAAGTCCCATCTGACTTCTTTCCTGGTAATATGGGTGTATTATGGGGGGACATACATGGTTCCAAGGTCCCATCCTCAGGTAGGTCCTGGATCACCGGCTGTAGTCCTTATCTCCCCTCCAGGCAGAGTGGATATTGTCATACCTGGACTGGATGGCTCTCATCAACTATTTTTATTACTATAGGTTTCATGTTCAATTTAACTTGATTTTTCAGTTTTGCCCAGACCATCTCATGAATTTTGCCCTCATCCTCTTCCCTTACTTGCAGAAGCTTAACCACCATCTTTCCTTCCTCTAGGAGTACTCCAATGTCTAACTGCACCTCTAAATCCCACGCAAATTGATTGCACCGTGCTTCTGGAACTAATAGAACATCCCTGATTCCTGTTTCATTTGCCCCTTCAAACTTTACTTCTTTTATAGCTGAGACCTTGAACCCCTCTCCTTTTGCACCTTCTACTTGCACAGTATCTTGGCCCTTTTTGCACCCCTTTGGGATTCTACCAACACAACTTCTTTCAGCCCCCATGTCCACTAGGAATTTAAATTCTTCCTCCTGGGGGCCTATTTGTAAAGTTATCAAGGGCTCCTGATGGTATTCTGTCCCCAGGAGGTAGAGCCCCTGACACCCCTAGTCTTCCACTTCTCCTTTTTGCTCAGTCTCACAGACCCTCAGCTCCTTTTCCTTCTGGGGGCAATTCTTTCTGATATGTCCATCCTCTTTACAGGAAAAGCAAACTGCTCCTAGGTTCCCCCTTTTACCAAACTCTCCTTTTTTGTGCCCAGTCCCAAGGAGCTGCATCCCCCCTCCATCTATCTTCCCGCACTCAGAATCCCCCTGCCTTACCTGGGTTGTTCTTTACGTGCTGGTTTCCTTCCCTAATGGCAGTTGCCATTCCCTTGGCTTTTGCCTTGGCCTTCTCTTCATCTCTCTTCACATACACCTTCTGTGCTTCCCTTGAAAGATCCTCTAACCTCCTTTCTTGACAACAATCTAACTTCTCTAACTTTCTCCAAAAATCTAGCCAGGCTTGGGTGACGAAATTTATCTTTGCTAAGATCTGTCTGGCCACTGTGTCAGGGTCAACTCATGAATACTGCCTCATATTTTCCCTCAACATTTCTAACTGCTCTGTTGGGGTTTCTTCCCTCTTCTGCTGCTCATCGAAAGCCTTACGGGCTTTTTGATGACATGGAGCTGCCTCTTCGATACCTCTTCTAATCAATATTCTATATTCCTCCATGTCTTGCCTTCCCCCAGTGCTGTTGTGGTCCCAGGTGGGGCACACTGTGGGCATTTTCAGATCCCCAGGGGGTCCTTGCACGTGCTCCCTTTCCCATATTCATATCCCAGCCACCCAGATCATCTCTCTTTCTTCTGGTGTGAACAACATCGTCATTACTGATTGTATTTCTTCCCATGTATAAATATTGGGCCCCAGAAACTTGTCTAACTGCTCCGTTAACCCAAGGGGGTCCTCTAATAGTCCTTTTAATTCCTTTTGAAACATTCTCACCTCAGAGGAACTGAGAGGTACGGTTACAAATCCAATTCCTCCCTGTACCCCCCCCCAGGGGTACTTCCCTCAGGGGGTACAGTCCCAATGCCTGGCTCCCATCTTCTGATCTGCTTTCCTCTCTTTGTGCTTCCCTGCTCCTGGTGTTCTGGCTGGGCCCATCAGGGGCTAGGGGAGGTGCAGCTGGAGCTCCTGGAGGTGGGGCGGGCGGGTGGTAAGTGGTCTAACGGGTCCCACTCTGTATGTTCTGCTACCTTAAACACGCTCACCTCCGAGGCTGCGGTTTCCCCTTCCCAGCAAGCAGCACACTCACTCTCCTCCTGATCAAATCGTTTCTTAGCTCTTACATACAATGTTTACTGCTCGGCATATCCATCCCTCCTCTGACCCATATCTCGGCCAGTATACATGACCACTCCTAATTTCCCTTCTGGTCCATTCCAATACGCAGTGCTGAACCATTTTGCTCTCATCCTTATCTCTGGTGTTGGGGTCATATTTCCACCAGGCAAGCTTCCTTCCCCGTGGACTATCTGGGAGTATGTCCATAGGTTCCTCTTCAATCTCTGCTTCTTCCTTTGGGGATTCGCTGCTCACCCATGATCCCCTCCTGACCAGCAGATCCCAGGTCTGCCCCCGACAGAGCCCACCCTTCCAGCCACAGGCCCTCCCGACAGAGCCTGCCTCCCTAGGAAGGGCGAGGGAAAGGGGAAAAAAAGAAACCAGGGAAGGAGGAAAGAGTAGGGAAGGGAAGAGAGAGATGAAAAAGGGGGGGATAAAGGGAGAGAGAGAAAAAACTAGGAAAAAAGCTTTGCCTGTCGTCTGAAATCCCATGGTCCAGGGGCTTCCGTCCCCACCCCCCGGGCTCGGCTTGTTGTGCCCCGACTTGCCGCGGCACAGGTTGGCTAAGGTGTGCCCCTGGTCTGCCCCTGGTCCCCCCTGGCTTGGTTAAGCAGCTCCGCCCCGACTCGCCACGGCTCGGGAAGTGTCACACCTGCTACAGGGTGACCCCAGTGCTGCAAACCTCTCGGCGCTTGTCCCGTTCCCAGCCCGATCTCAGCTGGCTCCGGGAACCACAGAGCTGTCTGCGCCCAAGAGCCGTCCCCGCCCGAGCTCGGCCCGGCCCGCCGGCACTTGCCCCGAAAGCAGCGCTGGCTGCTGCCGCTCGGCCAGCCCGGAATAGCACAGCGCTGGCCACACGCTAGAGCCCGGGGCTGCCCCGAGTGGGCCCCCACTCGACCCCCTTTGTGTGCGCTGGCTCTGCGCTGCCAAATCCTTCACAAACCTTTCTGTCTCACACATCCCGCCGGCCACGGGGGAAATCCCCTCTTTCCTCTTCACCCCGCGTCCCGCCGTTCTCTCCAGCCGCCCAGTATCCTAAAGCTCCAAGGGACCAGGACGGGTCTGGTATAGCACTGGCGTGGAGTTCGCTTTCCTACAGCGGAATTACGGAGTAATTTTCTGCCAAAAAAATAGTACTCAACCCTCTTCTTCTCTTTTCTTGATTCAGCCTCCTGTTGTCTCTGGGCTTCAGCCTGTGACCACCGGTGGCCCTGGGAGTGTCCGATAGACTCCGCCAAATTTGTGGTGTGGCTGCGCCTCTTTTCAAAAACTCCTAGTCCCACTGGGGCGAGGTGTTTATCCAGGATGAGCACCCCAAAAATTGTGAGAAATGGCTACTCACTTTGCATAATTTTAGAAAGGCTTATTAAACCTTGTCAAAAATACAACAGAAGACTGAATAGAGAAAATGTTATGGCACTGGGAGCAAAGGATTTTCCCCACCATGTGCTCACCCACACAATGGAGGTTCCGCCTTTCAACCCCTTAGCCCCACCCAAAGCTCTGTCCATCGACCCCTTCTTTGCTGTCCAGTGATGGAGATCACTTCCTCAAATCCTGGTTGGAGATCAGATGTCACCATAGTGACAATCCGACCCTCTCAAATGTCCCAAACCCTGGCTGTCCCTTGACAACAATGCAAGGGGGTAAAACATAACTATTAATCTAGAAAACTTTTCTTAACCTATATACATGATATTTGTCTGTTAATTGTGAGAGTCAATCATCGCATTACTCATCTGTCACACAGACACAGAGTGGCTGTCCCTGAGCTCCAGCACCTCCAGTTCCTGCTGCAGGGCCAGACCTGACTCTGCTGCTCTGCTGGGCTGGGGCAGGGGCAGGGAAAGGCTGAACTGGGCAGTGCCAGGGAGGGGAAAACAATGGAGTCTTGTCCCCATGAGACCCCACAGTGTCAGAATGGTCTCCGTGGTTCCATGAGGCCTCACAGTGTCACAATGGCCCCTTGGTTCCATTCAGCCCCACAGGGTCACCATGGTCCCCTGGTTAGAGGGGGCCCTGCAGTGTCACAAGGGCCCCTTGGTTCCATGGAGCCCACAGGGTCAGTTTTGCCAGTGGGCAGGGTCAGCACCAAAGACACAGACACCAAATGAAGGAATTGTGTAATTTATATAATGTACGTCTGCAAAAAATTACAAAAGGAGAAGCTCAGCAATGCACCAAATCATCACCACCAAAGATTGCAGCAGTGATTCAGAAAGATCCAGCACCAGTTACCCTCAGGCTTTGCCATCCCCCAGATCCACACAGCAGCTGGGGGAAGCTGTCACAGCCAAGGGCTGCAGAGCCACTCCTGGGCACTGGGAATTCCTGCAGGTGCCTCCAGCCACAGGTGAGGCTCCAACCTTACTGTGAGAGGGCCCAGCTCTGACAGTGCTGAATGAACAAACTGACAGCACTGCTAGTGCAGGAACATCTGGTTTCATCCTCCTCTTGGGTCCCTCCCAAAGCCTAGCCAGGGCCCAAGGAGGAACCAAGGGAGGTGACTTTGACCATTCAGCTCCAAACAAATCCAGATGGGGCCTTGTCTGGTTTCCAAATAGAGAAAAGTAAATCCATGTTTCACCAATGAACTCATACGGAGATCATATTGCTAATAATGCTTTGTTAATGAGTGGATACAAAAATTTCATTTGGTTGGAAGGTTCATCTGGAGGTCAGCTTTGCCTCAGGGCCTGCTGTTCAGGCCTCAGTACTTCAATCAGTGCTTTGAGCTACACATGAATTACAACCTTCATGACAATTCTTTGGATAACAGAGTTTAGATTTAGGTATTAGGTATAAAGGCATCGCCTCTTGTTCTTCAATGAAGTGCTGCTCAAGTTCATTACTCAGATATATAATTCACATTCCTTTTAAAACAGCCCGAATTAGTTGCTATTCTCTGTTATTTTACTAAATGTCCCTTTTTTCTTGAGACTGTGTCTCTTTTTAGACAAGTCTCAGTACTCTGTTTCTAGCACAAGGTGTCACAGAAACACTGACATGGAATCATAGCACACCAAGTGCTCACACTGCAATGATTACAGTGACTGCCACAAATTCATTTCACAGCAGCCTCCAATTTGGCAACCATGAAGCCAATCCCACCCAAAAGAATTTTCTTCTTTCTGCCCCTCTTCTACCGCTTTTTCTGTCAAGGTGATTCCTGACTGTTGGACTTCAAACCCAGCACTGATAGCAGTGCAACATTCCTGTCCTAGAACAGCACAGGTTCCTCCCTGGCCAGCAAGCAGATCATCCAAGGCCATGTGGTTCTGTAGTGCCCCATTCTTGTTTGTTGGAGCTCCTGGGATGTGCTACTGGTTATTTTAACAGTATAATTTGCTATTTCTTCTAAGACTCAATTTATCTCATTACTCTAAACTCCACAGGACCAGGCAGTGCCCATGGGGCACAGGGTGAACCAGAATCTTTTGCTTGTAGAAACCCAAGGCACTCCTTGGGGGTAAAATGTTCTCTGGCCCCAACTCTTCCTCGTGGCTGTTGCTGAAGGACCCTAAATGGTGGCCCTGCAGCTGGGAGTGGTGTGACACTGACACTGAACCAGCTCCAGCACCCCAAGTTCTGCTGACATTGGGAGTGATGGGAAAGCACAGAAATCCTCTCACACTGTGGCCTCTGTTACTAGAACAGGGTTTGGTTTCTCCTGAAGGGAAATCCTGGTGAATCCTGTCAAACTGATCATTGCATTCCTGTGTTCCCCAGCACAGTTTTCTGTAACTGTCCCTTCATTGGCTCCGTTACGAGGCAGAGCCCATGGACAGAGTTCTGGCCACCCCCCAGGGTGGGCCCTCCAAGGGAACCCCATTCCTCCCAACTGCAGCTGAGAACAAACCCAGCAATTAGTGACATGGAATACTTTGGCTACTTTGATCTCTCAATTTTCCAAACTATTTTGATGACCAATCCCTTGGTGAAGCTTTAGAGGTGTTTCTGCAAGCAAAGATTCTGGCTGACTCTCAAGATACAACTCACAGACATCAGCAGTACTTCAGTGAAAGGGTTAATCATTCTTTTTCCACAATCTCATTTGGGATAAGAACAGTAATTCTGTTGTCCATGGAGCTGGTGCCTTTTTAATTCCAGAATAATGGCCCCAAGTCCTTTGCTGCTCAGCTTTAGCATGGTGTCTGTGGGTAACAAAGCTTGGTGGGGCCCTTTCCCCTGTGGCTGGAAGGGGGCCGGGTCCCAGTCCCTGAGGGGCACCCAGGCTCCTGGATGGAATTTGTCTGGAAGTCCCTCAGTGTCACAGCAGCCTTCCCATGGAGCCCCATGGATCAGAGCATTTTCCAAAGGGGCCATTGGGGCAAACAGGGAGATTTGGTCTGGCAGGATGTGTAAAACAATCTCCTGTAATATCTACTTGTTCTCACACAGAACACTTGGCTGCAGGGACACATTCCCATTGTTACTGCCCAGGTTTCAGGATTCAAACAGTGCTGCTTTTCCCAGGAGCTGCTCCTTCAGCTGCCTCGGGAGGGCCTTTTGGCCTCAGGAGCAACACTCTGGCTCCATGATTAGGACAGGTGGATCCAAACCTCCCT